>NC_035107.1:158386044-158564242 GCF_002204515.2 Aedes aegypti | reverse complement strand
AAAAAAAATGGCTTAAAAATGGTTAATACTCGGCTTTAAAATGGCTTAAAACGGGCCTTTAAATGGCTCAAAACAGCTTAAAAACGGCCCTTAAATGTATAAACAGCTATATACGGCTTAAAATGGCTTAAAAATGGCTCAAAACGGCTTTTAAAACGGCTTAAAATGCTTAAAATGGCTTAAATGGCTTTAAAATGGCTCCTTAAAATGGTTTAAATGGTTTAAAACGGTTTTTAAAATGGCTTAAAATGGCTTTAAAACGGTTTTAAAATGGCTTAAAATGGCTTAAAACGTTAAATGACTTGAAACGGTTAAAAAATGGCTTAAACGGCTTTAAACGGCCTAAAATGGCTTAAAATGGCTTAAAAATGGCTTAAAACGTTTTTAAAATGGGTTTTTAAAAACGGTTTTTAAATGGGCTTAAAAGGCGGGCTTATAACGGCCTAAACGGCTTAAAAACGCTTAAAACGGCCCCTTAAAATGGCTCAAAAATTGGTTTTTAAAACGGCTCCCCTCTTCTCTTATTAAAGTGGTATAAATGCTTAACGGCTCCTCCCCCTTAAAACTACTTAAAACGGCCCTAACCGGTTTGAAAATGGCTTTGAATGGAAATTAAAACGGCTTGAATGGCTTTAAAACGGCTTAAAACGGCCCTCTTAAAATGGCTTAAAAATGGCCCTTTTTTAAAACGGCCTTTCTTAAAAAACGGCCTCTTAAATGAAGCTTTGGCTTATGGCTAAAATGGCTTTAAATGCCTCTTAAAACGTTTAAATGGCTTAAATGGCTATAATGGCTGAAAACGGTTTTTAAAATTGGCTTTAAAACGGTTTTTAAAATGACTATTGAAACGGTTAAAAATTGGCCTTTAAAACGGTTTTTTTAAAAGGCTTTTAAAATGGCTTAAAAACGGTCTTAAATGGCCTTTAAACGGCCCTTAAACGGCCACTTATAAAATGGGCTTAAATGAGCTTAAAATGGCTTAACATGGCTCAAAACGGCTTTCTCTTTGGTACGGCATTTTAAAATGGCCCTTAAAATGGCTCTAAAACGGCTTTAAAACTACTTAAAACGGCCCCTAAACGGTTGAAAATTGCGCTCTGAAATGGGATTTTTAAACGGCTTGAAATGGCCTAAATGGCTTTTTTTTAAACGGCTTAAAATGGCCTTTTTAAAACGGCCTTAAAATGGCCTTTTTAAAATGGGCGTAAATGGCTTAAATGGCTTTAAAATGGCTTTTAAAAACGGCTTTAAAACTACTTAAAACGGCGCCTAAACGGGTTTGAAAATGGCCTTGAAATGGATTGAAACGGCTGAAATTGGCTCTTAAAACGGCCTTTTTAAACGGCTTAAACCGGTCAAAACAGCTTAAGAATGGCTTAAACCCGGCTCAAAACAGTTTCTTAAATGGCTTCCCTTAAACGGCCTTAAAATGTATAAAATGGCTTAAAATGGCTTCCTCTTGCTTTAAAACGGCTCAAACGGCTTTTTAAAATGGCTTTTTTTCCCTTCTTTAAATGGCTTAAAATGGCCCTTAAAATGGCCTTAAAACGGTTTAAAAATGGCTTAAAGGGCTTAAAATGGCTTATGAATGGCTGAAAAAACGGTTTAAAATGGCCTGTGAAAATGCTTAAAACGGTTTTTTTTTTTTTTTATTGTTTTTTTTTTTTTTAAAATGACCTTGAAACGGTTAAAAATGGGCCTTTTTAAAACGGTTTTAATAAAATGCCTAAAATGGCTTTAAAACGCTTTAAAAAGCTTAAAAACTACTTTTTTTTAACGGCCCTCCCCTAAGGTTGGTGGGGAAAAAAAAAAATGGCCCTTAAAATGGATTTTTTAAAACGGCTTTTTAAATGTGGCTTTTTAAAACGGTTTAAAATGGCCTAAAATGGCTAAAACGGCCCTTTAAAACGGCCTTAAACCGGCCTCAAAACAGCTTTAAAATGGCTAAAACGGCTTTAAATGTATAAAATGGCCTTTATAATGGGCCTGAAAACGGTTTTAAAATGGCCTTAAAATGACCTTAAAACGGTTTAAAATGATTTTTGAAACGGTTTTTTTTTTAAATGGCCCCTCCTTACGGTTTTTTTAAAATGGCTTAAAATGGCCTTTTAAACGCCTCTTTTTTTAAAACGGTTTTTTGTAAAATGCCTTTAAAATGGCCTTAAAACGGCTTTAAAACGGCTTGATGATTTGAAACGCCTTAAACGGCCTTCCAAAATGGCTTTTAAATGGCTCTTTAAAATGGCCCTTTTTTAAAACGGCTTAAAATGGCTCCCCTTTTAAAACGGCTTTCTTTTTTTGCTCCTTTAAAATGGCCTCCCTTTAAAATGGCCTTAAAATGGCTTATAAGTGGCTTCCAAAAACGGCCTTAAAACGGTTTTTAGAATGGCCTTTTAAATTGGCTTTAAAACGGCCTTAAAACGCCTTAAAATGGCTTTAAATGGCCTAATACGGCTTTAATACGGCTAAAATGGCCTTAAAATGGCCTTAAAACTTGCTTTAAATGGCTGTTAAAATGGCTTAAAAATGCTTCTTTAAAATGGCTTAAAATGCTTAAAATTGGCTTAAAACGGTTTTAAAATGGTTTTAAAACGGTGTTAAAATGGCCTCTTAAAAATGGCCCTTTAAAACGGGTTTAAAAATGGCTTAAAATGGCTTAATATGCCAAAACGGCTTGCTTGAACGGCTCCTTAAAAACGCTTATCCCTTTAAACGGCCTTCCGCCTTAAACGGCTCCTTTTCTTAAAACGGGCCTTAAAAATGGCTTAAAAATGGCTTAAAACGGTCTTAATACGGCTCTAAAAATGGCTTTTAAAATGGCTAAAACTGCTTTAATGGCTTAAAATGGCTTAAAATGGCTGAAAATGGCTTTTAAATGGCTGTAAACGTTAAAATGGTTTAAAACGGGTTAAAATGGCTTAAATGGCCTTTAAAACGGTTTAAATGGCTTAATATGGCCGTAAATGGCTCAAACGGCTTGAAAACGGCTTGAAACGGGCTTAAAACGGCTTAAAATGGCTTAAAATGGCTTAAAACGGCTTAAAATGGCTTAAAACAGCTTAAAATGGCTTAAAAATGTATTAAACGGCTTATACGGGCTTAACACGGCTCAAACTACTTTTAAAACGGTTAAACACTGGCGTTGAAATAGCTCAAAATGACTTAAAAACGGTTTAAAATTTCTTAAAACGGCCTTTTAAAACGGCTGAAAATGACTTTTAAAACGCTTGTTGAAACGGCTTTAAAATGGCCCTCTTTAAAATGGCTTAAAATTTGCTTGCTTTGAAATGGTTTAAATGGCTTTAAACGGGCTTTTCTTTTTTTCCTTAAACGGCCTTAAAACGGTGTTTAAACGGCTTAAAACGGCCCCCTTTTTCCCTTAAAAGCCCTCAAATTGGTTAAAAACGGGCTAAAGTGTTATTTAAATGGCTTAAAACTGGACCTTAAAACTACTAGAACGGCAAAACCTAACGTTTTTGAAAATGGCTTGAAATGGATATTAAAACGGCTTGAAATGGCTAAAATTGCTTAAAACGGCTTTAAAATGGCTTTAAAACGGGCTTTAAAACGGCTCTTTTAAACCGGCTCAAACAGGTTAAAATTGGCCCTTTTTTAAAACGGCTTGAAATGTATAAAATGGCTTAAAAATGGCTTAAAACGGCCTTTTTTTTAAAACGGCCTTAAAAATGGATTAAATGGCTTTAAAATGGCTAAAAATGGCTTTAAAATTGGCCCTTTTTAAAAGGTATTTTTTAAAATGGCTTTTAAAATGCCTCCTATAAGCTGAAACGGTTTAAAAGTCTTTAAAATGCCTTAAAACGGTTTTAAAATGACTTGAACGGTTAAAAAGGCTTAAAACGGTTTTTAAATGGCCTTTAAAATGGGCCTTTTTCTTAAAATGGCTTAAAATTGCTTAAAATGGCTCAAAACGGCTCCTAAAACGGTTTTTTAAAATGGCTTAAAATGGCCTCCTTTAAAATTGCTTTAAAACGGCTTTTCTTAAAACGGTTAAAATGGCCTTAAAACGGTAAAATGGCTGCTAAATTGCCAAAACGGCTTGGAAACGGCTTAAAATGGCTTTAAAATTGCCTTTAAAATGGCCCTCTTTAAAACGGCCTTAAACTCGTTAAAACCTAAATAATTAAAATGGTTAACTTAAAACGGTTAAAATGGACTAAATGGTTAAAAGGCTCAATACGGTTTAAATGGTTAAAACGCTTATAAATGGCTAAATGATTAAACGGCTTTAAAATGGTTAAATGGCTTTATAACGGCTTAAATAGGCCGTTTAGAACGGCTTTAAAAATGGCTAAAACGGCTTGAAATGGCTTTCTTAAAATGCTTTAAAACGGTTAAAATAACTTAAAATGGCTTTTTTAAAAAACGGCTTAAAATGGCTAAATGGCTTAAAACGGCTCAAAACGTTGTTAAATGGCTTTAAAACTGGCTTTAAATGGCCTGGAATGACTTAAGCTTAAAACTGGCTCCTAAAATGGTCTTACTTAATGGCTTAACATGGCTTATAAGCTAAAGGCCTTAACCTTACGGCTATACGCCTAAAATGGCCTCCTTAAAATGGTTAATGCTTTTTAAACGGCTTTTAAAATGGCTTTAAGAATGGCTTAAAAATGGCTTTAAAACGGTTTAAAATTGGTTTGAAACGGTTTAAAATGGCTTAAAATGGCTTAAAACGGTTAAAATGGCTTAAAATGGCTTAAAACGGCTTCAAAACGGCTTGAAAGGCTTAAACGGCCTTTTAAACGGCTTAAAACGGCCTTAAAATGGCCTTAAAATGGCTTAAAATGGCTTAAAATGGCTTAAAAGGCTTTTTAAACGGCATAAAATGGCTTAAAATGGCTCAGAACGGTTTAAAACGGTTAGAATGGCTTAATATGGCTTAAAATTACATAAAATGGCTTAAAACGGCTTAAAATGGCTTAAAATGGCTTAAAACGGCTCCAAATGGCTTAAAATGGCTGAATACGGCTTATAACTACTTAAAACGGCTTAAAACGGCTTAAAACGGCTTAAAATGGCTTAATACGGCTTAAAACGGCTTAAAATGGCTTAAAATGGCTTAAAATGGCTTAAAATGACTTAAAATGGCTTAAAACGGCTAAAAATGGCTAAAAATGGCTTAATACGGCTTAAAATGGCTTAAAACGGCTTAAAACGGCTTAAAACGGCTTAAAATGGCTCAAAAACAGCTTAAAACGGCTTAAAATGTATTAAACAGCTTATAACGGCTTAAAATGGCTTAAAATGGCTCAAAACGGCTTAAAACGGCTTAAAATGGCTTAAAATGGCTTAAAATGGCTTAAAATGGTATAAAATGGCTTAATACGGCTTAAAATGGCTTAAAATGGCTTAAAATGGCTTAAAATGGCTTAAAATGGCTTAAAATGGCTTAAAATGGCTTAAAATGGCTTAAAATGGCTTAAAATGGCTTATAACGCTTAAAATGGCTTAAAATGGCTTAAAACGGTTCAAAACGCTTTAAAATGGCTTAAAATGGCTTAAAACGGCTTAAAACGGCTTAAAACGGCTTAAAATGGCTGAAAACGGCTTAAAATGGCTTAAAACGGCTTAAAACGGCTTAAAATGGCTTAAAATGGCTTAAAATGGCTTAAGATGGCTTAATACGGCTTAATACGGCTAAAAAATGGCTTAAAATGGCTTAATACGGCTTAATACGGCTAAAAATGGCTTAAAATGGCTTAAAACTGCTTTTAAACGGCTTAAAATGGCTTAAAATGGCTTAAAATGGCTTAAAATGGCTTAAAATGGCTTAAAATGGCTTAAAAACGGTTTTAAAATGGTTTAAAATGGCTTAAAATGGCTTAAAACGGTTTAAAATGGCTTAAAAATGGCTTAAAACGGTTTAAAATGACTTGAAACGGTTAAAAATGGCTTAAAACGGCTTAAAATGGCTTAAAATGGCTTAAAACGGTTTAAAATGGTTTAAAACGGTTTAAAATGGCTTAAAACGGCTTAAAACGGCCTAAAACGGCTTAAAACGGCTTAAAACGGCTTAAAATGGCTCAAAATTGGTTAAAACGGCTTAAAGTGTATTACATGGCTTAAAACGGCTTAAAACTACTTAAAACGGCCCTAAACGGTTGAAAATGGCTTGAAATGGATTAAAACGGCTTGAAATGGCTTAAAATGGCTTAAAACGGCTTAAAATGGCTTAAAATGGCTTAAAACGGCTTAAAACGGCTTAAACCGGCTCAAAACGGCTTAAAATGGCTTAAAACGGCTTAAAATGTATAAAATGGCTTAAAATGGCTTAAAACGGCTTAAAACGGCTTAAAATGGCTTAAAATGGCTTAAAATGGCTTAAAACGGTTTAAAATGGCTTAAAATGGCTTAAAATGGCTTATAATGGCTGAAAACGGTTTAAAAATGGCTTAAAATGGCTTAAAACGGTTTAAAATGACTTGAAACGGTTAAAAATGGCTTAAAACGGTTTAAAATGGCTTAAAATGGCTTAAAACGGCTTAAAATGGCTTAAAACGGCTTAAAACGGCTTAAAATGGCTTGAAATGGCTTAAAACGGCTTAAAATAGCTTGAAATGGCTAAAAACGGCTTAAAACGGCTTAAAATGGCTTAAAATGGCTTATAACGGCTTAAAACTACTTAAAACGGCCCTAAACGGTTGAAAATGGCTTGAAATGGATTAAAACGGCTTGAAATGGCTTAAAATGGCTTAAAACGGCTTAAAATGGCTTAAAACGGCTTAAAATGGCTTAAAATGGCTTTAAACGGCTTAAAACTACTTAAAACGGCCCTAAACGGTTGAAAATGGCTTGAAATGGATTGAAACGGCTTGAAATGGCTTTAAATGGCTGAAAACGGCTTAAAACGGCTTAAACCGGCTCAAAACAGCTTAAAATGGCTTAAACCGGCTCAAAACAGCTTAAAATGGCTTAAAACGGCTTAAAATGTATAAAATGGCTTAAAATGGCTTAAAACGGCTTAAAACGGCTTAAAATGGCTTAAAATGGCTTAAAATGGCTTAAAACTGCTTAAAACGGTTTAAAATGGCTTAAAATGGCTTAAAATGGCTTATAATGGCTTAAAACGGTTTAAAATGGCTTAAAATGGCTTAAAACGGTTTAAAATGGCTTAAAACGGCTTTAAAATGGCTTAAAACGGTTTAAAAATGGCTTAAAATGGCTTAAAACGGCTTAAAATGGCTTAAAACGGCTAAAAATGGCTTAATATGGCTTAAAACGGCTTAAAATGGCTTAAAATGGCTTAAAACGGCATAAAATGGCCTCAAATGGCTTTAAACGGCTAAAAACGACTCAAAACAGCCTAAAATGGCTTAAAACAGCTTAAAACAGCTTAAAATGGCTTAAAACGGCTTAAAACAGCTTAAACCGGCTTAAAATGATTTAAGACGGCTTAAAATGGCTTAAAATTGCTTAAAACGGCTTGAAACGGCTTAAATGATGGCCTCAAATGGCTTAAAACGGCTTAAAACGGCTTAAAACGGCTTAAAATGGCTCAAAACAGCTTAAAATGGCTTAAAATGTATTAAACGGCTTATAACAGCTCAAAACGGCTCAAAACTACTTAAAACGGTTAAAACTGGCTTGAAATAGCTCAAAATGACTTAAAACGGTTTAAAATTTCTTTAAACGGCTTAAAACGGCTGAAAATGACTTAAAACGGCTTGAAACGGCTTAAAATGGCTTAAAATGGCTTAAAATTGCTTGAAATGGCTTTAAATGGCTTAAAACGGTTTAAAATTTCTTAAAACGGCTCAAAATGGCTTAAAACGGCTTAAAATGGCTTAAAACAGCTTAAAATGGCTTAAAATGTATTAAACGGCTTATAACGGCTTAACACGGCTCAATACTACTTAAAACGGTTAAAACTGGCTTGAAATAGCTCAAAATGACTTAAAACGGTTTAAAATTTCTTAAAACGGCTTAAAACGGCTGAAAATGACTTAAAACGGCTTAAAACGGCTTAAACCGGCTCAAAACGGCTTAAAATGGCTTAAAACGGCTTAAAAAGTATAAAATGGCTTAAAATGGCTTAAAACGGCTTAAAACGGCTCAAAATGGCTTAAAATGGCTTTAAAATGGCTTAAAATGGCTTAAAACGGTTTAAAATGGCTTAAAATGGCTTAAAATGGCTTATAATGGCTGAAAACGGTTTAAAATGGCTTAAAATGGCTTAAAACGGCTTAAAATGGCTTAAAATGGCTTAAAATGGCTTTAGATGGCTCAAAACGGCTTAAAATGGCTTAAAATGGCTTAAAACGGCTTAAAACTACTTAAAACGGCCCTAAACGGTTGAAAATGGCTTGAAATGGATTAAAACGGCTTGAAATGGCTTAAAATGGCTTAAAACGGCTTAAAATGGCTTAAAAACGGCTTAAAATGGCTTCAAATGGCTTAAAATGGCTTAAAATGGCTTAAAACGGCTTAAAACTACTTCAAACGGCCCTAAACGGTTGAAAATGGCTTGAAATGGATTGAAACGGCTTGAAATGGCTTAAAATGGCTTAAAACGGCTTAAAACGGCTTAAACCGGCTCAAAACAGCTTAAAATGGCTTAAACCGGCTCAAAACAGCTTAAAATGGCTTAAAACGGCTTAAAATGTATAAAATGGCTTAAAATGGCTTAAAACGGCTTAAAACGGCTTAAAATGGCTTAAAATGGCTTAAAATGGCTTAAAATGGCTTAAAATGACTTAAAATGGCTTAAAACGGCTAAAAATGGCTAAAAATGGCTTAATACGGCTTAAAATGGCTTAAAACGGCTTAAAACGGCTTAAAATGGCTCAAAACAGCTTAAAACGGCTTAAAATGTATTAAACAGCTTATAACGGCTTAAAATGGCTTAAAATGGCTCAAAACGGCTTAAAACGGCTTAAAATGGCTTAAAATGGCTTAAAATGGCTTAAAATGGTATAAAATGGCTTACTACGGCTTAAAATGGCTTAAAATGGCTTAAAATGGCTTAAAATGGCTTAAAATGGCTTAAAATGGCTTAAAATGGCTTAAAATGGCTTAAAATGGCTTAAAATGGCTTATAACGGCTTAAATGGCTTAAAATGGCTTAAAACGGTTCAAAACGCTTTAAAATGGCTTAAAATGGCTTAAAACGGCTTAAAACGGCTTAAAACGGCTTAAAATGGCTGAAAACGGCTTAAAATGGCTTAAAACGGCTTAAAACGGCTTAAAATGGCTTAAAATGGCTTAAAATGGCTTAACATGGCTCAAAACGGCTTAAAACGGCTTAAAATGGCTTAAGATGGCTTAATACGGCTTAATACGGCTAAAAATGGCTTAAAATGGCTTAAAACTGCTTTAAACGGCTTAAAATGGCTAAAATGGCTTTAAAATGGCTTAAAATGGCTTAAAATGGCTTAAAATGGCTTAAAATGGCTTAAAACGGTTTAAAATGGTTTAAAATGGCTTAAAACGGTTTAAAATGGCTTAAAATGGCTTAAAACGGTTTAAAATGACTTGAAACGGTTAAAAATGGCTTAAAACGGCTTAAAATGGCTTAAAATGGCTTAAAACGGTTTAAAATGGTTTAAAACGGTTTAAAATGGCTTAAAACGGCTTAAAACGGCCTAAAACGGCTTAAAACGGCTTAAAACGGCTTAAAATGGCTCAAAATTGGTTAAAACGGCTTAAAGTGTATTACATGGCTTAAAACGGCTTAAAACTACTTAAAACGGCCCTAAACGGTTGAAAATGGCTTGAAATGGATTAAAACGGCTTGAAATGGCTTAAAATGGCTTAAAACGGCTTAAAATGGCTTAAAATGGCTTTAAAACGGCTTAAAACGGCTTAAAACCGGCTCAAAACGGCTTAAAATGGCTTAAAACGGCTTAAAATGTATAAAATGGCTTAAAATGGCTTAAAACGGCTTAAAACGGCTTAAAATGGCTTAAAATGGCTTAAAATGGCTTAAAATGGCTTAAAACGGTTTAAAATGGCTTAAAATGGCTTAAAATGGCTTATAATGGCTGAAAACGGTTTTAAAATGGCTTAAAATGGCTTAAAACGGTTTAAAATGACTTGAAACGGTTAAAAATGGCTTAAAACGGTTTAAAATGGCTTAAAATGGCTTAAAACGGCTTAAAATGGCTTAAAACGGCTTAAAAACGGCTTAAAATGGCTTGAAATGGCTTAAAACGGCTTAAAATAGCTTGAAATGGCTAAAAACGGCTTAAAACGGCTTAAAATGGCTTAAAATGGCTTAAAATGGCTTAAAATGGCTTAAAACGGCTTAAAATGGCTTAAAACGGTTTAAAATTCCTAAAAACGGCTTAAAACGGCTTAAAACGGCTTAAAACGGCTTAAAATGGCTCAAAACAGCTTAAAACGGCTTAAAATGTATTAAACAGCTTATAACGGCTTAAAATGGTTAAAAATGGCTCAAAACGGCTTAAAACGGCTTAAAATGGCTTAAAATGGCTTAATACGGCTTAAAATGGCTTAAAATGTTAAGAATGGCTCAAAATGGCTTAAAATGTATTAAAACGGCTTAATATGGCTTAAAATTACATAAAATGGCTTAAAACGGCTTAAAATGGCTTGAAATGGCTTAAAACGGCTTAAAATGGCTTAAAACGGCTTAAAATGGCCTAAAATGGCTCAGAACGGCTTAAAACGGTTAAGAACAGCTTAAATGGCTTAAAATGTATTAAAATGGCTTAATATGGCTTAAAATTACATAATATGGCTTAAAACGGCTTAAAATGGCCTCAAATGGCTTTAAACGGCTAAAAACGACTCAAAACAGCCTAAAATGGCTTAAAACAGCTTAAAACAGCTTAAAATGGCTTAAAACGGCTTAAAACAGCTTAAACCGGCTTAAAATGGCTTAAAACGGCTTAAAATGGCTTAAAATTGCTTAAAACGGCTTGAAACGGCTTAAATGATGGCCTCAAATGGCTTAAAACGGCTTAAAACGGCTTAAAACGGCTTAAAATGGCTCAAAACAGCTTAAAATGGCTTAAAATGTATTAAACGGCTTATAACAGCTCAAAACGGCTCAAAACTACTTAAAACGGTTAAAACTGGCTTGAAATAGCTCAAAATGACTTAAAACGGTTTAAAATTTCTTAAAACGGCTTAAAACGGCTGAAAATGACTTAAAACGGCTTGAAACGGCTTAAAATGGCTTAAAATGGCTTAAAATTGCTTGAAATGGCTTTAAATGGCTTAAAACGGTTTAAAATTTCTTAAAACGGCTCAAAATGGCTTAAAACGGCTTAAAATGGCTTAAAACAGCTTAAAATGGCTTAAAATGTATTAAACGGCTTATAACGGCTTAACACGGCTCAATACTACTTAAAACGGTTAAAACTGGCTTGAAATAGCTCAAAATGACTTAAAACGGTTTAAAATTTCTTAAAACGGCTTAAAACGGCTGAAAATGACTTAAAACGGCTTAAAACGGCTTAAACCGGCTCAAAACGGCTTAAAATGGCTTAAAACGGCTTAAAAAGTATAAAATGGCTTAAAATGGCTTAAAACGGCTCAAAATGGCTTAAAATGGCTTAAAACTGCTTAAAACGGCTTGAAACGGCTTAAAACGGCTTAAAACGGCTTAAAATGGCTTAAAACGTCTAAAAACGGTTTAAAATGGCTTAAAATGGCTTAAAACGGCTTAAAACGGCTTATAATGGCTTAAAACGGTTTAAAACGATTTAAAACGGCTTAAAATGGCTTAAAATGGCTCAAAATGGCTTTAAACGGCTTAAAATGGCTTAAAATGGCTTAAAATGGCTTAACACGGCTTAAAACGGCTTAAAATGGCTTAAAACCGTATAGAATGGCTTAAAATGGCTTAAAACGGCTGGAAACGGCTTAAAATGGCTTAAAATGGCTTAATACGGCTTAAAATGGCTTAAAATGGCTTAAAACGGCTTAAAATGGCTTACTACGGCTTAAAACGGCTTAAAATGGCTTAAAATGGCTTAAAACGGCTTAAAATGGCTTAAAACGGTTTAAAACGGCTTAAAACGGTTTAAAATGGCTTAAAACGGCTTAAAACTGTTTAAAATGGCTTAAAATGGCTTAAAACGGCTTAAAACGGCTTAAAATGGCTTAAAACGGTTTAAAACGGCTTAAAACGGTTTAAAATGGCTTAAAACGGCTTAAAAACGGTTTAAAATGGCTTAAAATGGCTTAAAACGGCTTAAAACGGCTTAAAATGGCTTAAAACGGCTTAAAACGGTTTAAAATGGCTTAAAACGGCTTAAAACGGTTTAAAATGGCTTAAAATGGCTTAAAACTGCTTAAAATGGCTTAAAACGGCTTAAAAGGGCTTAAACGGTTTAAAACGGCTTAAAACGGTTAAAAATGGCTTAAAACGGCTTAAAACGGTTTAAAATGGCTTAAAATGGCTTAAAACGGCTTAAAACGGCTTAAAATGGCTTAAAATGGCTTAATACGACTTAAAATGGCATTAAATGGCTTAAAACGTTTTAAAATGGCTTAAAATTACTTAAAACGGCTTAAAACGGCTTAAAATGGCTTAAAACGGCTTAATATGGCTTAAAACGGCTTAAAATGGCTTAAAATGTATTAAACGGCTTAAGACGGCTTAAAACGGCTTGAAACGGCTTAAAACGGCTTGAAATGGCTTAAAATGGCTTAAAACGGCTTAAAATGGCTTAAAATTGCTTAAAATGGCTTAAAACGGCTTAAAAATGGCTTAAAATGGATTAAAACGGCTTAAGACGGCTTAAAATGGCTTGAAACGGCTTAAAACGGCTTGAAATGGCTTTAAATGGCTTAAAACGGCTTAAAATGGCTTAAAATGGCTTAAAACGGCTTAAAATGGCTTAAAATGATTTAAAACGGCTTGAAATGGCTTAAAATTGCTTAAAATGGCTTGAAACGGCTTAAATGATGGCCTCAAATGGCTTAAAACGGCTTTAAAACGGCTCAAAACAGCTTAAAATGGCTTGAAATGTATTAAACGTCTTATAACGGCTTAACACGGCTCAAAACTACTTAAAACGGTTAAAACGGCTTTAAATTACATAAAATGGCTTAAAACGGTTTAAAATTTCTTAAAACGGCTTAGAACGGCTTAAAATGGCTTAAAATTGCTTAAAATGGCTTGAAATTGCTTGAAACGGCTTATAATGGCTTAAAATGGCTTAAAACGGCTTAAAATGGCTTAAAATGGCTTAAATGATGGCCTCAAATGGCTTAAAACGGCTTAAAACGGCTTAAACCGGCTCAAAACAGCTTAAAATGGCTTAAAATGTATTAAACGGCTTATAACGGCTTCAAACGGCTCAAAATGGCTTAAAATGGCTGAATACGGCTTATAACTACTTAAAACGGCTTAAAACGGCTTAAAACGGCTTTAAAACGGCTTAAAACGGCTTAAAATGGCTTAATACGGCTTAAAATGGCTTAAAATGACTTAAAATGGCTTAAAACGGCTTAAAATGGCTTAATACGGCTTAAAATGGCTTAAAATGGCTTAAAACGGCTTAAAATGGCTTAAAACGGTTTAAAATTTCTTAAAACGGCTTAAAACGGCTTAAAACGGCTTAAAACGGCTTAAAATGGCTCAAAACAGCTTAAAACGGCTTAAAATGTATTAAACAGCTTAAAACGGCTTAAAACGGCTTAAAATGGCTTAAAATGGCTTAAAATGGCTTAAAATGGCTTAAAACGGCTTAAAATGGCTTAAAACGGTTTAAAATTCCTAAAAACGGCTTAAAACGGCTTAAAACGGCTTAAAACGGCTTAAAACGGCTTAAAATGGCTCAAAACAGCTTAAAACGGCTTAAAATGTATTAAACAGCTTATAACGGCTTAAAATGGTTAAAAATGGCTCAAAACGGCTTAAAACGGCTTAAAATGGCTTAAAATGGCTTAATACGGCTTAAAATGGCTTAAAATGTTAAGAATGGCTCAAAATGGCTTAAAATGTATTAAAACGGCTTAATATGGCTTAAAATTACATAAAATGGCTTAAAACGGCTTAAAATGGCTTGAAATGGCTTAAAACGGCTTAAAATGGCTTAAAACGGCTTAAAATGGCCTAAAATGGCTCAGAACGGCTTAAAACGGTTAAGAACAGCTTAAAATGGCTTAAAATGTATTAAAATGGCTTAATATGGCTTAAAATTACATAATATGGCTTAAAACGGCTTAAAATGGCTTGAAATGGCTTTAAAACTGCTTAAAACGGCTTAAAATGGCTTAAAACGGCTTAAAATGGCTTAAAACGGCTTAAAACGGCTTAAAATGGCTTAAAATGGCTTAAAACAGCTTAACATGGCTCAAAACGGCTTAAAACGGTTTAGAATGGCTTAAAATGGCTTAAAACGGCTTAAAACGGCTTAAAATGGCTTAAAATGGCTTAATACGGCTAAATACGGCTAAAAATGGCTTAAAATGGCTTAAAACTGCTTTAAACGGCTTTAAATGGCTTAAAATTGCTCAAAACGGCTTGAAACGGCTTGAAAACGGCTTAAAACGGCTTAAAACGGCTTAAAATGGCTTAAAATGGCTTAAAATGGCTTAAAATGGCTTAAAATGGCTTAAAATGGCTTAAAACGGCTTTAAAACGGCATAAAATGGCTTAAAATGGCTCAGAACGGCTTAAAACGGTTAAGAATGGCTTAATATGGCTTAAAATTACATAAAATGGCTTAAAACGGCTTAAAATGGCTTAAAATGGCTTTAAAACGGCTCAAAATGGCCTAAAATGGCTGAATACGGCTTATAACTACTTAAAACGTCTTAAAACGGCTTAAAACGGCTTAAAATGGCTTAATACGGCTTAAAACGGCTTAAAATGGCTTAAAATGGCTTAAAATGACTTAAAATGGCTTAAAACGGCTTAAAATGGCTTAAAATGGCTTAATACGGCTTAAAATGGCTTAAAACGGCTTTAAACGGCTTAAAACGGCTTAAAATGGCTCAAAACAGCTTAAAACGGCTTAAAATGTATTAAACAGCTTATAACGGCTTAAAATGGCTTAAAATGGCTCAAAATGGCTCAAAACGGCTTAAAACGGCTTAAAATGGCTTAAAATGGCTTAAAATGGCTTAAAATGGTTTAAAATGGCTTAAAATGGCTTAAAATGGCTTAAAATGGCTTAAAATGGCTTAAAACGGCTTAAAATGGCTTAAAATGGCTTAAAATGGCTTAAAACAACGGTTTAAAATGGCTTTAAATGGCTTAAAACGGCTTAAAACGGCTTAAAACGGCTTAAAATGGCTTAAAACGGCTTAAAATGGCTTAAAACGGCTTAAAACGGCTTAAAATGGCTTAAAATGGCTTAACATGGCTCAAAACGGCTTAAAACGGTTTAGAATGGCTTAAAATGGCTTAAAACGGCTTAAAACGGCTTAAAATGGCTTAATACGGCTTAATACGGCTAAAAATGGCTTAAAATGGCTTAAAACTGCTTTAAACGGCTTAAAATGGCTTAAAATGGCTTAAAATGGCTTAAAAACGGTTTAAAATGGTTTAAAAACGGTTTAAAATGGCTTAAAATGGCTTAAAACGGTTTAAAATGGCTTAAAATGGCTTAAAACGGTTTAAAATGACTTGAAACGGTTAAAAATGGCTTAAAACGGCTTTAAACGGCTTAAAATGGCTTAAAATGGCTTAAAATGGCTTAAAACGGTTTAAAATGGTTAAAAACGGTTTAAAATGGCTTAAAACGGCTTAAAACGGCTTAAAACGGCTTAAAACGGCTTAAAATGGCTCAAAATTGGTTAAAACGGCTTAAAGTGTATTAAATGGCTTAAAACGGCTTAAAACTACTTAAAACGGCCCTAAACGGTTGAAAATGGCTTGAAATGGATTAAAACGGCTTGAAATGGCTTAAAATGGCTTAAAACGGCTTAAAATGGCTTAAAATGGCTTAAAACGGCTTAAAACGGCTTAAACCGGCTCAAAACGGCTTAAAATGGCTTAAAATGGCTTAAAACGGTTTAAAATGTATAAAATGGCTTAAAATGGCTTAAAACGGCTTAAAACGGCTTAAAATGGCTTAAAATGGCTTAAAATGGCTTAAAATGGCTTAAAACGGTTTTAAAATGGCTTAAAATGGCTTAAAATGGCTTATTATGGCTGAAAACGGTTTAAAATGGCTTAAAATGGCTTAAAACGGTTTAAAATGACTTGAAACGGTTAAAAATGGCTTAAAACGGTTTAAAACGGCTTAAAATGGCTTAAAACGGCTTAAAATGGCTTAAAACGGCTTAAAACGGCTTAAAATGGCTTAAAATGGCTTAAAATGGCTTAACATGGCTCAAAACGGCTTAAAACGGCTTAAAATGGCTTAAAATGGCTTAAAACGGCTTAAAACTACTTAAAACGGCCCTGAACGGTTGAAAATGGCTTGAAATGGATTAAAATGGCTTGAAATGGCTTAAAATGGCTTAAAACGGCTTAAAATGGCTTAAAACGGCTTAAAATGGCTTAAAATGGCTTAAAATGGCTTTAAATGGCTTAAAACGGCTTAAAACTACTTAAAACGGCCCTAAACGGTTGAAAATGGCTTGAAATGGATTGAAACGGCTTGAAATGGCTTAAAATGGCTTAAAACGGCTTAAAATGGCTTAAAATGGCTTAAAACGGCTTAAAACGGCTTAAACCGGCTCAAAACAGCTTAAAATGGCTTAAAACAGCTTAAAATGTTTAAAATGGCTTAAAATGGCTTAAAACGGCTTAAAACGGCTTAAAATGGCTTAAAATGGCTTAAAATGGCTTAAAATGGCTTAAAATGGCTTAAAACGGTTTAAAATGGCTTAAATGGCTTAAAATGGATTATTATGGCTGAAAACGGTTTAAAATGGCTTAAAATGGCTTAAAACGGTTTAAAATGACTTGAAACGGTTAAAAATGGCTTAAAACGGTTTAAAATGGCTTAAAATGGCTTAAAATGGCTTACAATGGCTCAAAACGGCTTAAAACGGTTTAGAATGGCTTAAAATGGCTCAAAACGGCTTAAAACGGCTTAAAATGGCTTAAAATGGCTTGATACGGCTTAATACGGCTAAAAATGGCTTAAAATGGCTTAAAACTGCTTAAAATGGCTTAAAATGGCTTAAAACGGTTTAAAATGGTTTGAAACGGTTTAAAATGGCTTAAAATGGCTTAAAACGGTTTAAAATGGCTTAAAATGGCTTAAAATGGCTCAAAACGGCTTGAAACGGCTTAAAACGGCTTAAAACGGCTTAAAATGGCTTAAAATGGCTTAAAATGGCTTAAAATGGCTTAAAATGGCGTAAAATGGCTTAAAATGGCTTAAAATGGCTTAAAACGGCTTAGAACGGCATAAAATGGCTTAAAATGGCTTAAAACGGCATAAAATGGCTTAAAATGGCTCAGAACGGCTTAAAACGGTTAAGAATGGCTTAAAATGGCTTAAAACGGCTTTAAACGGCTTAAAATGGCTTAAAATGGCTTAAAATGGCTTAAAATGGCTTAAAACGGTTTAAAATGGTTTAAAATGGCTTAAAACGGCTCAAAATGGCTTAAAATGGCTGAATACGGCTTATAACTACTTAAAACGGCTTAAAACGGCTTAAAACGGCTTAAAATGGCTTAATACGGCTTAAAATGGCTTAAAATGGCTTAAAATGGCTTAAAATGGATTAAAATGGCTTAAAATGGCTTAAAATGGCTTAAAATGGCTTAAAATGGCTAAATACGGCTTAAAATAGCTTAAAATGGCTTTAAAACGGCTTAAAATGGCTTAAAACGGTTTAAAATTTCTTAAAACGGCTTATAACGGCTTAAAATGGCTCAAAACAGCTTAAAACGGCTTAAAATGTATTAAACAGCTTATAACGGCTTAAAATGGCTTAAAACGGCTTAAAATGGCTTAAAATGGCTTAATACGGCTTAAAATGGCTTAAAATTGATTAAAACGGCTTAAGACGGCTTAAAACGGCTTGAAACGGCTTAAAACGGCTTAAAACGGCTTAAAATGGCTTATAACGGCTTAAAATGGCTTAAAATGGCTTAAAACGGCATAAAATGGCCTCAAATGGCTTTAAACGGCTTAAAACGACTCAAAACAGCCTAAAATGGCTTAAAACAGCTTAAAACAGCTTAAAATGGCTTAAAACGGCTTAAAACAGCTTAAACCGGCTTAAAATGATTTAAAACGGCTTAAAATGGCTTAAAATTGCTTAAAATGGCTTGAAACGGCTTAAATGATGGCCTCAAATGGCTTAAAACGGCTTAAAACGGCTTAAAACAGCTTAAAACGGCTTAAAATGGCTCAAAACAGCTTAAAATGGCTTAAATTGTATTAAACGGCTTAAAACAGCTCAAAACGGCTCAAAACTACTTAAAACGGTTAAAACTGGCTTGAAATAGCTTAAAATGGCTTAAAACGGTTTAAAATTTCTTAAAACGGCTCAAAATGGCTTAAAACGGCTTAAAACGGCTTAAAATGGCTTAAAACAGCTTAAAATGGCTTAAAATGTATTAAACGGCTTATAACGGCTTAACACGGCTCAAAACTACTTAAAACGGTTAAAACTGGCTTGAAATAGCTCAAAATGACTTAAAACGGTTTAAAATTTCTTAAAACGGCTGAAAATGACTTAAAACGGCTTGAAACGGCTTGAAATGGCTTAAAATGGCTTAAAATTGCTTGAAATGGCTTTAAATGGCTTAAAACGGCTTAAAACGGCTTAAAACGGCTTAAAATGGCTCAAAATTGGCTAAAACGGCTTAAAGTGTATTAAATGGCTTAAAACGGCTTAAAACTACTTAGAACGGCCCTAAACGGTTGAAAATGGCTTGAAATGGATTAAAACGGCTTGAAATGGCTTAAAATGGCTTAAAACGGCTTAAAATGGCTTAAAATGGCTTAAAACGGCTTAAAACGGCTTAAACCGGCTCAAAACAGCTTCAAATGGCTTAAAACGGCTTAAAATGTATAAAATGGCTTAAAATGGCTTAAAACGGCTTAAAACGGCTTAAAATGGCTTAAAATGGCTTAAAATGGCTTAAAATGGCTTAAAATGGCTTAAAACGGTTTAAAATGGCTTAAAATGGCTTATAATGGCTGAAAACGGTTTTAAAATGGCTTAAAATGGCTTAAAACGGTTTAAAATGACTTGAAACGGTTAAAAATGGCTTAAAACGGTTTAAAATGGCTTAAAATGGCTTAAAATGGCTTAAAATTGCTTAAAATGGAGTGTAGAACTAGCCCTCGTGCGTTAAAATACACTCAAATAAAGATTTAAAAAAAAAAAAAAAAAAATGCTTAAAATGGCTCAAAACGGCTTAAAACGGTTTAAAATGGCTTAAAATGGCTTAAAATTGCTTAATACGGCTTAAAACGGTTTAAAATGGCTTAAAACGGTTAAAAATGGCTTAAAATGGCCTAAAACGGCTTAAAATGGCTTAAAATGGCTTAAAACGGCTTAAAATGGCCTAATACGGCTTAAAACGGCTTAAAATGGCTTAAAATGGCTTAAAATGGCTCAAAACGGCTTAAAATGGTTTAAAATGGCTTAAAATGGCTTAAAATGGCGCAAAACGGCTTAAAACGGCTTAATGGGTTGAAACGGCTTAAAACAGATAAAATCGGCTTATAACAGTTTAAAACAGCTAAAAAAGTTTAAAACAGCATGAACGGGTTAAAACGGCTAAAAACAGCTAAACTATTGAACGGCTAAAAACAGCTTAAAATGGCTTAAACACCTAAATATGGCTTAAAACAGTTTAACACATTTAAAACGGATTAAAACAGTTTAAAACAGCTTAAAACGACTTAAAAAGTTTAAAACAGCTTAAAACACTTTAAAACGGCTTAAAAAGTCTAAACGGCTAGAAACAGCTAAAAACGGCTCAAAACACCTAAATATGGCTTAAAACTGCTTAAAACTGCTTAAAACGGCTTAAAACAGCTTAAAAAGTTTAAAACAGCTTAAACGGGTTAAAATGGCTTACAACAGCTAAAAACGGCTTAAAACAGTTTAGAACAGCTTAAAACGGCTTAGAACAGCTTAAACGGGTTGAAACGGCTTAAAACAGTTAAAAACGGCTAAAATCGGCTTATAACAGTTTAAAACAGCTAACAAAGTTTAAAACAGCATAAACGGGTTAAAACGGCTAAAAACAGCTAAAAACGGCTTAAACACCTAAATATGGCTTAAAACAGTTTAAACATTTAAAACGGCTTAAAACAGTTTAAAAAAGCTTAAAACAGCTTAAAACGGCTTAGAACAGCTTAAACGGGTTGAAACGGCTTAAAACAGTTAAAAACGGCTAAAATCGGCTTATTACAGTTTAAAACAGCTTAAAACAGCTAACAAAGTTTAAAACAGCTTAAATGGGTTAAAACAGCTAAAAACGGCTTACAACAGCTAAAAACGGCTCAAAACAGTTTAAAACAGCTTAAAACAGCTTAAAACGGCTTAGAACAGCTCAAACGGGTTGAAACGGCTTAAAACAGTTAAAAACGGCTTAAAAGAGCTGAAACGGCTTAAAAAGTTTAAAACAGCTTAAAACGGCTTACAACAATTTAAAACAGCTTAAAACACCTAGATATGGCTTAAAACAGCTTAAAACGGGTTAAAACAGTTTGAAACAGCTTAAAACAGCTTAAAACGGCATCAAACAGCTAAAAACGGCTTAAAACAGCTTAAACGAGTTAAAAAGGCAAAAACAGCTGAAAGCGGTTTAAAACAGCTGAAAACGGCTTGAAACGGATAAAAACAGCTTAAAATAGCTTAAAACGTCAAAACACGGCTGAAAATGGCCAAAAACGACATAAACGGCTTGAAACAGCTAAAACAGCTAAAAACAGCTTAAAACGGCTTTAAACAGCTAAAAACGGCTTAAAGCAGTTAAAAACAGCAAAATATGGCTTAAACAGCTTAAAACGGCTTAAAACAGCTTAAACGGCTTAAAACAGCTAAAAACGGCT
The DNA here is from genome assembly GCF_002204515.2 of Aedes aegypti. NCBI lineage: Eukaryota > Metazoa > Arthropoda > Insecta > Diptera > Culicidae > Aedes > Aedes aegypti. Next base: position 158,543,324 of record NC_035107.1, on the reverse strand, counting down.
TAAAACAGCTGAAAACGGCTTAAGAAGTTTAAAACAGCTTAGAACGGCTTACAACAGCTTAAACGAGTTAAAACGGCATCAAACATCTTAAAACAGTTTAAAATGGCTTAAAACGAGTTGAAACGGCCTCAAACATCTAAAATCGGCTTAAAACAGCTCAAAACGGTAACACAGCTGAAAACGGTTTAAAACGGTTTAAAACAGCTTAATACGGGTTAAAACGGCTTAAAACTGCCAAAAACGGCTTAAAACAGTTTAAAACGGCTCAAAATGGTTTAAAACGGCTTAAAATTGCTTAAAATGGCTTAAAACAGCTAAAAACGACTTAAAACTGCTGAAAACGGCTTAAGAAGTTTAAAACAGCTTAAAACGGCTTACAACAGCTAAGAACGGCTTAGAACAGCTAAAACGGCTTAAAACAGCTTAAACGGCATCAAACATCTTAAAACAGTTTAAAACGACTTAACACGAGTTAAAACGGCCTCAAACAGCTAAAATCGGCTTAAAACAGCTTAAAACGGTAAAACAGCTGAAAACAGCTTAAAACAGTTTAAAACAGCTTAAAACGGGTTTAAACGGCTTAAAACAGCTTAAAACGGCTTAAAACAAGCTTAAAACAGCTTTAAAACAGTTTTAAAACAGCTCAAAACGGCTTAAAACCGTTTCAAGCTATTTAAAACGCCTTGAACGGCTTAAAACATAAAATCGGCTTAAAACAGCTTTAAACGGGTTAAAACAGCTAAAAACGGCTTAAAACAGCTGAAAACGGCTTAAAACGGCTTAAAACAGCTTAAAGCGGTTTAAAACAGCTTAAAACGTCTTAAAACGGCTTAAAAAGTTTAAAACAGCTTAAAACGGCTTACATCAGCTAAAAACAGGTCAAAACAACTTAAAACGGCTCAACACAGCTAAAAACAGTTTAAAACAGCTTGAAATGGCTTGAAACAACTAAAAACGAGTGTAGAACTAGCCCTCGTGCGTTAAAATACACTCAAATAAAGATTTAAAAAAAAAAAAAAAAAAAACTAAAAACGGCTCATAACAGCTTAGAACGGGTTAAAACGGCTTAAAACAGCTAAAAACAGCTTAAAACAGCTTAAAACGGCTTAAAAAGGCTTAAACAGCTTAAAACAGTTAAAAACGGCTTAAAACTGCTTAATTTAAGCGATTTAAGCCGTTCTAACTCGTTATAAGCTGTTTTAAGCCATTTTAATCCGTTTCAAGCTGTTTCAAGCTGTTTTCAGCTGTTTTAAGCCGTGTTTAGATGTTTTAAGCCGTTTTCAGCTTTTTAGGCCGTTTTAAGCTGTTTTAATCCGTTTTTAGAGTTTTAAGCCGTTGTAAGCTGTTTTAGGCCGTTTTAAGTGCAAGAAACTAGCGATTTTCATCAAGTCTACCTTGATTGTCTTCTTAGCGTGAAGAAGTACCCTTTATATGAGTTCCATGTACCCATTTTCATAATCAGTATAGACTGTTTAACGATAAACTTGTGACGATTGACGCGCCACCATATTTCATTTAACGGAGGGTATTAGAACTAACTTGGAGGTGATGATTTGGAGGTTATTTGGCAATTTGGAGGTTAAAATCCTCTCCAAACACTAGCGATTTTGCGGTGGGATGTTGACGTTTGATGACGAATGAGAATGTCAGAAAAAGGCTATTTTTCAATGACATACAAAAGGGTACTTTAGTTCCATTTCGAAGTTTCCCCTCTCGTGGAAATAATGGGTACATTGTATATATGCTAGTTTGATATCATCAAATCCGCCATTGTTCGATTTTGTTTCATTGCCACCCAGCATTAATGAAAAAACAAATTGTACAAAGTGCAATTCACGCGTTATTTCAAACCAATCCAGTGACCAATTTCATTCCTATTATTTTTGTTTCATACGATGCTTTTCTGGCATGTAAGTAATGCGACGATTTTCTCTTGAATGACATCTTTACAAATTGCTTTTTGGGCTCATTCATTTATTTCATAGGCCGGTACGCTGATCATAAGTATTGTGCAAAAGGATAGGACAAGAAACGGTCAAGGAATGATTCCGCTACCGAAATTGCTTTAGCTGTACGCAGCTGAGAAGTAGAGCTGATTTCATAACGTCGGTAACGCCTGCCAAACAAATCAAAGGGAGCTGTCACTTTTCCGAACGGAAAAATGTGCCGCTCAATTATTCCGCAAGTAAAAGTGACATTTCGTCCATACTGAATCAGCTGTCAAAATTACTTTGGTAAAAAGGAGAAATTTTACTTGAGTGATTTACGTTTCAGGCCCGTACTTGGCTTAACGCTGAAATTGGCCATATTGGACACCCACCCACCCCCTTATAACGCTTTTTGTATGACTATCATTCAGTTTTTGTATGGGCCGTAACATCGTTAGGACATCCACCCACCCCCTCCAGCGTTATGAAATTTGTGAATGGGCCGTTTTGTTGCAGATCCTTCGACATCTGTTTCAATTCATCCAAACGGTTCGGGTCGGCTCCAAGGAGGATGTTTTTGAAGCAGAAAGTGATCCAGAGTCTTCATTTCCAAGCGCCATATGTTTGGGAACTTCCGACAAAAGAAACAAAATAATGATATGATTTGTTAAATTTGTAGATTGAAATAATAAAAATTAATAATAAATAAAGTATGTTACATTCATGAAGTTTATGGATGGTCTTTTGATTTTTTTTCTGGATCCCTAACCTCAATCTGCGGCAACATTCTTTTAATAAATGAGGTTTTATTACTCATTTTCATTGTAAAGACCAAGAGTGAAAAATACCCATTATTTGAAGTTCTAAGCCAATACTCTTTAAGATTCGCTGCTGACAAGTAATTTCTTGGCCTTGGTTTTTGGATGGTCTTTTGATTTTTTTTTCTGGATCCCTAACCTCAATCTGCGGCAACATTCTTTTAATAAATGAGGTTTTATTACTCATTTTAATTGTAAAGACCAAGAGTGAAAAATACCCATTATTTGAAGTTCAAAGCCAATACTCTTTAAGATTCGCTGCTGACAAGTAATTTCTTGGCCTATCTTGAGCATGGAAAATTCCTGCAAGGAATCGATCAAGGAAGCGTTTTTTTTCTGATCGCAGTATGCAGTTGAAAAGAACTGTCAGTTCAAACGGGAGTCGCTGTAGAAAATTTCTGCAAGGAATCGGCGAGAAAATCCTTTAGCGATTCCTGTTCAGCAGCAAATCAGGCTTATACTATACTCTTTTATTTAATGAGTTGAGCCACTTAGTTGGAAATGGGTATTTATATGGTACTTATGTTGGCAAGTTGGAGTTATCTTGCAGTTTGAAAAAACTTTTCATATTTCGTGTCAGATTTTTTTCCCGTGCTCTCGTCGGTCTACCCTTGTGTCGACCGCTGGTATTACTCCCCAAAAGAGTCGGTATAACATTCAACCAATTTATAGCTGTGCTCCGACTCATCCTGTCAAAAATTGTTTTCCTTTTCGTTTTGTTTGTGCGGTGACAGTTTTGAAACACAAAAAAATAGAAAAGATCGAAATTTTCACCTTATTTCAGATTCAAAACTACAAAAAATGTCTATAGATGTGAGTATAAAATAATTAAGTATTTTGTTCAGGTAAAAAAAAATTATGTACCTCTACCTCCTCAGTTTTCGTGGAGGCAAAAACCTCCTCCAATAGTGGACAGCACTGAAGATGTGTTACGACAATATATCCTCGAGCCGGTCATTCCGGTAAATGAGCCAAAACCCCACTTCCTGCCACGGATGCCAAACGTGGACTCGCTGTACGATATCCCGTCCGCTCCGTTAAGCACCCGCATCGTTCCGGAACGGTGTCAGGAAACGGGAAAGATAGTCGATTTCGTTGAAATCCCGATCGAGAATGCCGGAAGCAATGCGAAAAATTCCATGTCCCTGAAAAGGGAACCGGGTCCGGGAGATGATTCAACCCGCGGATCGGCATCGTATTTTCCCTTCTGGCCAGGCGGTTTCGATGAGCCGGAGAAAGCCATCCAAATGCTGGACATTGACAATTCGGTGTTTGAAAAGAATCTCAAGACCTGTCCTCCGGGATTTGCGAATGGGATGGATTTTAGCGACGTGAAAAGTTCCGACGACGGCATCGTGGATCTTCTCTCTGCCATAGAACAGGAGATGGAGGGTTTTACAATGTGGGATTCACAGGATAGTGAAGATGATGATGATGAGCCTAGAATTGACCCCAGCACATTGCAGAAAGTTCCCATGGATGATAATCTGGACGAATCGTTACTGGATGTTGAGCAGAAAACTACGAAAGTTTTAAAAATCGGTGAGTAATTGTTGAAATTTTTATGTTTTACCTTTTTTATAAAAAAAAAAAGTTCATTTAGTGGTATCAGAAGGCCGGTTTCAAAGGTTTGTTCCCCGCCGTTTGGAATATTTGTGCTAGCGCCAAATTTAAGCCTATTTCATCATCTATCCCATTTTTAATTATTTGAAAGTAAATTTAAATTTCCAGCATATTTATGTTTTAATTAGGTATAGGGTGTCTGATCCAGTCGTAGTGTGTGTACCAATAATAGTGGTAGTGCCGTTTCAAGCGTGTTATAGGCGTTATAGGCAATTTTTATTTTTATGTGTATTTTTCTAACATGGAAATTGTCAAAATTATATGAATGTGTGAAAAAAAATCTTGTGAAATAGTAAAGAAATAGTAGAAAACAATTAAAATGCTTAACTTTTTTGCTCCTTTGCACCAGTTATAGTGGGGCGTTCCTATAATAGTGAGTCTCAATGGGAAATCAATGTAAACCACTATTATAGGAACAGAAGTTAGCAAATACCACTATTACTGGAACGTGTTCCAGTTATGGAGGAAATGCTTTTTTGATAGATTCAATGATTTTATCATTCTAAGATTATTTTTAACGTGAAATATAAATAAAAAGGTTTCGAATGACGTATTCAGATATAAAAAAACGAGTTTCCGTAATTATTTGGCGATTTTTTATTCCTCAACCCGTTACTATTGCCACTATCACTGGTACAGACGCCCTATTCTATTTAATGTTTTTTTCACATTATCTCGATTCTCTTAAATTATTATTTTTAGAATCCTTTACAAGTATTGTTTCAAACATTACATTCATTTATTTAATCTAGGTGTTCTGTGTTAGACAACACTATCATCATAATTTGGTAAAACTAAATTATGCTTTTATCAACATTTTGGTCACAATATATTACATTTCACATGCCGTAGCAGTTCAAAATGTTTACAGATGAGTTGTTTTCAATATAATAGAAAAAAAATGCTCTCAATTAACTTAATCTAAATATATAACACCCCAATCTTCCTGGTATTACAACAGCTAGTCTATATTGGTACGACATACAATATGGACGGCCAGAAAATTTGTTTGAAGATCACAAAAACTTGTTCTTAAGACAAAGTATCGATTTTCTGTTAATAAGTGGATACATCTATATCTATATATATAAATAAAAATGGAGTAATGTTTGTATGTCACGAAATGGCTTGAGAACGGGACAACCGATGTGCACAATTCTTTCACTGTTGTGTTCTTGAAGGGTTCCGACGTGTTCGTGTGACGAAAAAACTTAGGGAAGTGTTCGGAAAATTTGGTACAGTGGGATAGTACTGATATGTCATATTGTATGGGAGGTTCCATGACATTTTTCAACAGCCTACTTGATGGCAAGACGAAGTTTGCCGGGACCACTAGTACTTTAATATATTTGTTACATTTGGCTTGAATGCCCTCAATGTGATTTTTGAAAGTTTCATTTTTATCTAGCATAAGCCCTAGATACTTAACTTCATCTGACCAATTTATTGGAACCCCTCTCATCGTGATAACATGTCTACTTGAAGGTTTCAAATAAAGAGTTTATGTGGGAATATTATTAGTTGAGTTTTGGAAGCATTAGGAGAAATCTTCCATTTTTGCAGTTATGTAGAAAAAAATATCCAAACTATTTTGCTATCTACTACAGATGATACGCAGACTTCGTCCTTTAGCGGAGAGGCCTGTGTCATCCGCAAACAAGGATTTTTGGCATCCATGAGGTAACTCAGGTAAGTCAGATGTGAAAATATTGTATATCAGCTCCTACAGGAAGTCTTTCAGACCTGGAGTTCTGATAATTAACCTGAAGTGTACGATGTGACAGATAACTTTGGATTATTCTAACAATGTATGTTGGAAAATTAAAGTTTTTTTTTCAATAATTTTACAATCAAGCCTTCCCCTGGGCTTGGAATTATATTTTCCAGGGGACGATGAATTTTGATAATTGATCGCTGTTTGCCATTGACGGTTTGTAATCTTCTACGAGGTTTTCGAAAACCAACAGGGCGCGTGCACCGGGTTGCGGATAGGAGCAAAGGGAGATCAATAGCATCTACCTAAAATAATAGAGCAAAAAGCCGTTCCATGATTAGGTAATGTTTAGTGATCTTCTATGGTGTTCTAGTACTATAAAATTCTTCACTCACTGGGAATTCTGGCCTTGATAATATCAATAGTGGTAAAAACATAAAATAATACCTAATACTTAATAAGTACAATGTAGCTTCAATGTAGTAATAAATGAAATAAAATCAATTTTCTATACTTGACAAGGTTTTGAAGACAATCAATGAGTGAAAGAACTACCTATTAGAAAAGCCACATCAGCTAAGGCTATACATATACAAATGTTGGTCATAGGGTCATGGCGAGCATTCGGTATGTATGTCTATGACTGATTCTTATCTAATAGGGGCACTAGAAGACCACGCGGACAATTTCGAAACAAATCATTTTTATACATCGGTCTTACGATCCGAAAGGCTCAGCTATGCTGCAAAGTTTTTGTAAGCTATTCATTACTACTGTTTAATTGTTTATAATTCTAGCAAAACTACATAATTAACTCATTACTAATCACCGTTCCTATATTCTCTTTTTCTCTCCTTCTTATCTGTTGCATGATTATGAGCATCACTAATATAATGCATGAGCATGCACAATAAGAATAATTTCAGGATTGAAAGCAGTACATGGATACCTGGATAGAATACCTTCGAAAAGGATGCTCAAAATAGAATATTTCTGGTCAGGGAAGTATTATCATCAAGGGTATGTTAATTTTTTTCATTATAAACTCATAGATTAAACAAACAAATGAACTAATAATATCAAATATTTTTATATAAATCAGCATCGTCAATCAGTGCAAAAACAGATAAAGTTTGTAAAGCTATCACCATCGATTGAATTGCGCTCTTTATAGTAATGTTCAATCAGTATCAAAATCTCCTAAAGCGTCGCATCGTGCCATCAGCAGCCCTTAGCATCACTCTCATATTGTTATTATTTTGTTGTTTATAAAATTTCTAGAAAGCGATCAGCATATTCTTTCTTGCTTGTACAATGACCGATCTATTTGGATTTTTAATAAGTCAAATCAAACTTCAAAACTCAAATTAAATTGCTTTCAGCACATTTACATTTTGCAGCATTAATCGCATTACTGTGTCAAGTCTTCTCCAATTCCCTATACCCTACCCCAACCCTTCTTATCCTTTCCGATGGTGTTCAAGTGGTCCGCATAGACTATTACGGCCATTACCTATCCCTTCCCCCGGCTTTGGACTGACTTGCGCTCTCATTGCCCCACCAAACGCTGCAAAATGAAAATGAAAATGAAATAATTTTACAATCAAGCCTTCATGCACAACAACACTGTCGAATGCTTTTTCTAAGTCTAGATGAGCAAGACCAGTAGAATGACCTTCAGATTTGTTGGAAAATTATTTTACGGCCTTAAAATCGACAAACCCCTAAGGTGTGATGCAAGAGTAAGGGCATGTGTCGTGACAATCACCTTGCATGCATTTATTTTATCCTATCAACGAATGCAATTTTGACTTCAAGGAAAATCTACCAAGGTTCGTGGCATAAGCGTTCCATTACATATTTTTATAGAAAAAATTTGATGATTTTTCGAACAAAAACGTGAAACTCTATCGGGCCACACAAAATACAGTGTAAGTTTATCACCAGGCAAGATTTTACAAGATTGAACTTGGGAATTATTCGATAAATGTGATACAACAATTTGCACTTCTCCACGCGATTTTCTCGAATGTCAGTTTTGTAACATGGGACAGCTATGCGTCCACCAGCAACATAGAAATTCGACTAAATTCTTCACAATAACTTTGAGAATCCTTCCAGCTCAGTTGTAAAACCTTTGGATGGTGGTGCTAATAATCTGAAATTTTATCCCAATGTATAGAGTTTGAATTTGATGGTTAGATAGATTTACTAAACCTTTCAATTATATATTTTAAAGACTATCCGTGAAGTTGGAAAGTAGACGTTTATAGTGATCAAAACTAGCCGAAGTTCAATCACACTGTGGAGTAAATATACCTGATACTTTGGTAAAATTACTCGCACGCTTCAATAAAGTATTCTATGTAATTTTTTTTTTCGCTTCCGAATGGTGAACCGATAAATCCGTAGGTCTGTCGTACAGGATTAATGCGCCTAGTTAGCGTTGCCAACCTTCCAGATTTTTCAGGAATAAATATTCCAGATTTGTAAGGCCCCATTTCACAAAAATCTGGAAGATCCAGATAAAATTTGTATGGTTTTGAAATTGATTTGTAAGATTCTCCATTAATTTGTAAGGAGATCCAGACTTTTCCAGACAAATTTTAAAAACGTCCAGATTTTTGAAAAGATGTTTTGGCATTCATGGATTTAGCCAACGTTGGCTTATGAGTAGAACGGCGATCAGGTGGCCAATAATCGAAAAATAAAATGATAGCTTCTTCTGGTACATAAAGACATAGTAAACACTTATATTAAGATACTCCTGAAATACTAGAGCAAGATCCTTTGTAGTTTCATTGATACAGTATGCCAAAGTTAGAGTTTTTAAGAAAAACAAAAAATTCAGTACAAATACAAGGTATACGTTGGATGAAATATCTTTATACACTGTTCGAAAGCTTACTAAAAGAGCTCTTTTAGAAAAAAAAATGAAATAAAAATTCGTACTTTAGTTCAGGTAAATGTGGGGACTACATTGAAAAAAACATATTCGATTTTTTACCAAAACTTGACACATCCCATACTTTTTTGTCCCAAGTTGTCCCAGGCTAAAATTCATTTCCAAGATTATTCAAAGATGTAAAATAAAGGATCGTGAAGAATTTAGCTGCAAATATTTGCATTTTTTTCAGTTAGGGCTCATTGACTTTTTTCAATATTTTTGGCTTTTTTTCTTTATTATCAGCTAAAGATAATTTCAGGGGATAATGGAATATGGCTAAATGATTCATATCATCATTATTATGTAAGTTTTGTTATTTATAATGGTTTTCACAACGTTAATTGCATAGGTGGCCCATATCCAGCTTTTTACGCTGGCTATAAAACTGCGAGGGGTGATTCGATTTTGACAATTATTGCCAACAGATTTTATAGTTAAATCAAAGTAGGCTGTAATTCTAGTTTGTTGATTAGAATGTCAAAATTTTTCACAACAGTTGGAATGCACTCAGGATTTGTAATTTGAAACTCTAATTTCTTTGAAATTCATTCATTCAACTAATTTATTTTACATAATTTTAGGTTTTCCAAGAGGATTATGAAGGATGGGTCTTAATTGGCTTGTTTAGGGGTATCCTGTTTTTTACATTTTCTGATTCTACGTTAAAAACTGAGCCAGAATCCAAAGTTTCATAATTTTCCGTTTTCTGGAACTATTTTTAAAACACGTTTGAATTTAGTATGGAAATCGCGTTTGAATCACCCCTCGGCAAATTTTGCTTCGGGATGAACTGTCATTATGTAAGGCGGCATCCACAAATTACGTAACGCTCTAGGGGGAGGGGGGAGTAGGCTCAAGCGTTACGGCTCATACAAAAATTTGAAATTTTCCATACAAAAAGCGTTACGGAGGGGGGGAGGGGGTCAAAAATTTCCAATTTAAGCGTTACGTATTATATATACGTATATATATATAAATGGACGCTGCCTGAATTGAAATATTATTGAGTCGACGGAATGAAATCTTTTTTAATCATTTATTATATTAAAATTAAGATATTAGAGGGCAATAAAATCGTATTACACTTAGAAAAATGAGCTCTTTCGATCTAACTACAAAAAACTGTGAATTTTGCATCACTGAACAACCCAATTGGTCGAATGTTATAGAAGCAGTCTCAATAGAATTTATCTTTTGTCATGGCTTCCGATGTGTCTTCCCAAAGGTCAAAACATAGCACAAATCCGTACTTTTCCGAGCACAACATTCCCTGCATATCGTATTCTATTACTCGGTAGATTAACATATTTATTTTCTTCATACTTGGTTGAATCAACGGAAGTTCCGTTGTGATTATGCCAAATCTAAATTAGATCAAGCTCCTGGAATCTGGAGATTTAGGCTCTTATCTCTTAAATCTTCAATAATTGATACGAAAATTTGAATGATTACTATTGATAATATTTGGATAACTTCCATCATAAATGAGGGCTGGTGGAATTATTTCTAGAAAGATTCGCGAACTAGGCGAAACTGACAAAATGTACACAATTTAAGAGAGTATAGCGTTGAAATTGTAGCTTAATTGTCTATTCACTGCACTTGAACTTTTCCCCTATCGATAGTTTAACTATTCAAAAAACGCAAATTTGTAGAAGACGAAACTTCACCTCATGCAAAACCACACACTTTATTGATTACGCCTGTGTTTTTGTTTATCAAAGTGATGGGCGCATCTGAAATCGAAATCAAAACACGGCGAGAGTAAACGGCGACACTGCAAACAAAAAATAAACAAGGCGTACATAGTGGGCTAACTTGAAACCAGAATATAAACACGGCGCAAAAGTAATAGGCGACACTGAAAATAATATCGATTACAGGCTCATAACATTGGGCGATACTGGCATTCTCGAGTACGTTTTAGGCGAAACCTTTAAAGATTTTTTTGAGTACGAAATAGCTAGGGGAATTGTAGGAGATGTGTGTGGTATTGATGAGGATTTTAAAACTAGGTTTATGAAATGTGTATTAAAGTGAAAAGGTTAAAGTTTGAGTATATTTTCTCCAATTGGGATTTAAAATTGCACATGAGAATTTCATTGATTATTTTCTCATTGTTATTGATTTGTCAGATAGGCCCTTATCGCGAATCCCTCTCGATTTGTTGATAGCAGTCATGATTCTGTCCTCATGCGCCGCTACTTCTAACGTAGTTGAGGGGACGAGACCTTGCACAATCGCACATAATGCAGTAACATTCCCAAGTACTTTCCGAAACAGATTGTCTTGCAATGAAACAACGCACGTTAAAATATGACGTTGTTGGATCATTGAAAAATTTGGTTTGTATCTAGCATGAATTTGAACCAAAGGCAAAAATTCCTTGATGGCGGACAGTTGAACATCGACCTAAAAAGTAAAAAGATCAGGTATCAGGTATCAGAAGGCCGGCTCCAAAGGCACGTTCCCCACCAGTTGGGAGATTTGTGCCATCGCCATATTTGAGCCTATTTCATCATCTACCCGATGGAAGAGGAAAGGGAAGGGAAAGATGGGAGGAAATAGGAGTGGGGTCCCTTGAAGAGGGAAGATCGCATAAGCGAAATGAGAGCATGTAGCTCCATACCACAATGGGTTCGAACAGCGCCCTAAGAAGGGCACTGCAAAACGCATGAGCGTAGAGAGCCTATAGCTCATTACCACAGCGGGTTAAGAATAACAGAATGTCCTGAAGATTCAAGCTTCTGAATTCAGTTTCACTTAAGGTGAAACATCTCGGAATCCAAAGATGGCCGTCACAATGGCCGACTTGTGACCCTACTCGCGTTTTCAAAGGCACAAAACTGGAGAAATAGAAGGCAAACATTCCTGATCTTCTTATTTTAAGCTTTCTGCTAGTGCACAAAGCCAAAATAAAAAGTTGACTCTTGTTGGATGCTTCCTTTGCGAGATTAGTGCCTTTGAAGTTTTAGTGCAATCTTAGAAGTTGATTCCAAACTGTTTCACCTTAATAAGTGTTTACCAAGTAATTGGAATCGCATTTGCGCAAAAACTGGACAGTTACATATCAGGTGATACGAAGTTCCATAATCGGAGTCACAACTATCACACACAAATGAGTCAGCACGCTGAATATTTGCCATGTGATAGTTGAGTCGGCAGTGTCCTGTCAACGCTCTGACCAAGAGACTGCAATTCTGCTTTGACAGATTTGTTAAATACTTCGCCACCCTTGGAGATGGCTCAGTAATGTACAATTTTGTTTGACGACATGACTCCAAACTATTCCAATATTGCTTGTGCTGAGTTGCCGCCCAAGAATTTATCTGAAGCTTCACCCAGCACTTCGAAATTGGAATAGCCGGCTCAGGGCCAATGAAGTCATGCGATGCTCCATCGCGAGCTAGCTCATCAGCCAATTCATTTCCAACGATGGAAGAATGGCCAGGTACCCATACAAGGTTTACAGAGTTGACTGAATTCAGTTCCTCAATTTGAGTTCGACATGCGATAACAAGCTTCGACCTTGAGTTGGCCGAAGCGAGAGCTTTTATAGCAGCTTGACTATCTGAACAGAAGTATATGACTTTACCCATTACGCGCTGTTGAAGTGCTGATTGCACTCCACACATAAGGGCAAATATTTCCGCCTGAAAACGGTGCAGTTTCTACCAAGTGAGTAAAACTGATTCAGCCTTAGCTCACGAGAATATACTCCTGCACCAGCTCTACCTTCAAGAAGGGAGCCATCAGTGTAACATACTATATTGTTTGATATACTTCTTTCCAAATAGCCAGACGTCCACTCTTCCCGTGAAGGGAATTGTGTGATAAATGTCCTGTAAGGAAAGTGACAAGCAATTGTGAGATCACTTGGAGCAAGGACAATTTTGTCCCAATTCACTAAAAGTGGAAACAACGAAGTGTGTGTAGATCTACGATTCACTGGATTTTTCTCCAGTAGATCCAGTACCCATAAACGGTAAGAGCAAGAAAGTGCTTCTTGTTTAAGATATATGTGTAGTGGCGCAACGTCGAAAAGGGCCTCGAGCGCCGCTGTGGGAGTTGTAGAGAACGCACCAGACATCGCCATCAAGCACATTCTTTGGAGATGGCCCAATTTTGATTGGATTGTTCTCACTTCGCCCTTTTGCCACCACACAAGACATCCATATGCCAATATTGGTCGAACAACTGTTGTGTAAATCCATTTGATATATTTGGGTTTGAGGCCCCAAGTTTTACCAAAGGTTCGCCGGCATTGACCGAAGGCCATGCAAGCTTTTTTGACTCTGAAATCAATGTGAGGTGTCCATGAAAGTTTGGAATCTAGAATGACTCCGACATACTTTACTTGATCAGTCACATTAATCTCTGTGCCAAAAAGACGTAAAGGTCGAATTCCATCGCGGTTTCGTCTTTCCGTAAACAGAACAATAGATGTTTTATTCGGGTTAACCGAAAGGCCATATTGGTGACACCAACTCTCGACTACCTGAAGAGCACTTTGCATCAGGTCGAATAGGGTGCTTATGCACATACCAACTATCAGAGCTAGATAGTCGTCGGCAAATCCATATGTTGGAAAACCGCTATTATTGAGTTGCCTCAATAGCATATCTGCTACGAGATTCCACAAAAGTAGTGATAAGACTCCCCCTTGGGGGCATCCGCAAACACTTAATTTTCGAATCGCTGCTTGACGCAATGTCGAGAAGAGATGTCGGTTTTTGAGCATTTGATGAATCCAATTGGTGATCATTGTAGGTAGCCCATGGTTTCGTGCTTCTTCCAATATGGCATCGAAAGACACGTTATCAAAGGCACCCTCAATATCCAAGAAAACACCCAAGCAGGATTGCTTCTGAGCGAATGCTTTCTCGATATCGTATACAACTTTGTGTAAAAGAGTCACAGTGGACTTTCCAGATTGGTAAGCATGTTGATTCACATGAAGAGGCATGTTTGCCAAATAAACATCACGGATGTGATGATCGATAATGCGTTCCAGACATTTCAGAAGAAAAGAGGTCAGACTGATTGGTCTAAAACTCTTCGCTTCTTCATAAGACGCACGTCCTCCTTTCGGGATAAACTTTACAGTAATATCACGCCAGGATCTGGGAATGTACCCGGTAGCAAAACTGCTTACAAGTAGCTTTTTCAAAACATGTTTGATAGACTCAAATCCCTTTTGGAGCAGAACAGGATAAATCCCATCCGCTCCTGGAGATTTGAAAGGAGCAAAACTGTTAAGTGCCCATTGAATCGATTCAGTAGTTACGATACTGCGAGCCGAGGCCAGAGACTCGTAACTACATGAAAAGACATTTGGTTCATCCGTAGATGCTATGTCCACACATCCGGGGAAGTGTGTATTGAATAAACATTCTAAAACTTCTTCATCGGAAGAAGTAAAGTCACCATTAGGTAAGCGAATTTCGTTCACTTGGAAATCCTTAGATTTTGCAAGGATTTTGTTCAGCCGACTGATTCACTCAAACTGGAAACATTTGTACAAAGGTTTTTCCAGCCGGATCGTTCAGCAGAACGAAGAGCCTTCTTGTAAGCCTTGCGAGCCGACTTGAACGACTCTGATCCAGCTGAACGGCGTCTGTTCCAACTCCTTCTACATTGTTTCCTGAGTCTAGTCAGATCGGAATTCCACCATGGGGTCCCTCTTGTAGTCTTTGTAGTCTTCAAAAGCTTCCATAATGTAGGATGTTGTAGTATCAACGGCATCATCCAGATCACTTGGATTTTCAATGGACGGAGAATATCCATGAAATTTGGTCGCAACCAATTCAATATAGAGTTCCCAGTTTGTTGACCGGGGATTCCTAAAACGCAAAGTCTGCGCAGTTACATTTGAATGTTCAAAGAAGATGTAGCGATGATCAGATAATGATTCCTCATCTGATACATGCCAATTCGTCAACTCGTGACTGATTCTATTCGAGCAGAGCGTTATGTCTAACACTTCTTCTCTATTAGAAACCATGAAGGTTGGGCGATTGCCTATGTTAAGTAATCCAAGGTCTGTACTACTTAAGTATTCCATCAGACTGGAGCCTCTCAAATTGATATCTGAGCTGCCCCAGATGATGTGATGAGCATTGGCATCACTGCCCACAATCAGCGGAAGGCCTTTTGTTACGCAGTGTACGACAACTCGTTTGAAGTCATCCGTTGGGATGGTTCATCATGTGGTAAATATACCGAACAATAGACGTATTTCCTGTTGAGGTCACCAACAGAAACATCAATTGTAACAGCACATACATCTCTGGTCGTCAACTCAGAAATGAGTGTAGCAACGATTGCTTTATTTACGAGCACGCATGCGCGGGGCATGGAGCGCGAGTTTGCCATTTCAAGTTTGCTGAAAGTAGCATAAACTGGGTCCACAAGGTTACCTAGATAGAAGTTTCCTCTACGAAAGTAGGGTTCTTGAGCTAGCGCCACTTGGGCTGCACCATTTTGCATGAGTCTGCAAAGATTGATCGTTGCTGTTCTTTTATGCTGAAGATTGATCTGAGCTAACCTAACCGTAGCCACTACCCAAACTAGGCAGGATTAAGCTGTTTTGCAATCTCAGCACGAAAAAGACCAGCAACGAAAAAACCAGATCGGTATCTATTTAAAGTCGCCAAAGGCGAAAGAGCACAGAATACACTGTGTAAAACGCATAATGCGAATCCATATAGGTGATAATTTAAATTAAATGTCAACATATTCATAATCCCACCCTTATTAAGCCTCAGGATAGAGACTGAAGAAGGGCAGCCGATTATCTCAGAGAAACACAAGAAAAAGATACAAATAAAATAGGTAATTTAAAAAAAAAATCCATTCCAATTTCCAAAAACACAAATTTTAGGCTTGACTTTTCTATATCAACATAACAACTTCTTCATCGCTCAGTTTGCTTTGATCAAGCCATAGAAATTATGGACGAATGCACGAGTTCACTATTTGACGTTTTAGCGGTGCCGTGTTATTTATGTGACCATGGAAACAAGTGAATTCGGCCGCTCAAACGTCAAATTAGTGAACTCGTGCATCGGTTCATAGTATGGACCGATGCACGAGTTCACTAATCTGACGTTTGAGCGGTGCCAAATTCACCGGTTACTATGGTCATATAAATAACACGGCACCGCTAAAACGTCAAATAGTGAACCCGTGCATAGGTCCATATGCAAGAAATGTCTAACGGGGGTGATTCTAAAATTTATGGCTTGCTAGCGTAAAAAGCTGGATTAATCATTAGTAAAAGACGCATTTTCCGCTATAAGCCCTTTTCAAAAGTTGGTCTCGAAAACTTGTTAACAAAACATCAAATTTGTATCCCAAAACACTCACTGTTGTTAATAGGTATGCTAAGGAGAGTCGATATGGGCAACTAAGAGAGCTGAAGGAGATGTAGAGTTGAGAAGGAGAATGCGGGGTCATGACGGACTTTGGTTTCAGGTTGGCCGACGGCGCTGCAGAATCATTTCCCGTTCTGGACGTAGTAATACACTCAAAATAATCCAAATGTCATTGCTACGTGAAAAATCACGTAGATCATTTCAAATTCATTTTACCTCCACTTCACCTGACATAGATAAAGATCACTAAGCCATTCATAACCACCAAACAGTGACTCGGTAATTGTTACTGAGGTTACCTATCGCACTTACGTGAAATTCACGTAGGTGCCTAAGTTCATTTTGACATCTGCATATTGTACGTACATTCGGTGTTGAGCTCAAATCCTAAGATAGCGCCCGCTTGATTTTTAAAGAACTTCAGAACCTGGTGAACTTTAAACCCTGTGTAAGATTGATTTCAAGGTAAATATGCTTTGAATACCGAAGAATCCCTGCATTACTGAGCATGAGCATGAGCATAAATGACCGTACAATTCATAGTTGCTACTCCATGATTGACCAGAGCAACCGAAGTTGCACAGGGATTTAGTGAATGGGGCTTGGTATTAGCTTACCATTCTTCAATGTGCACAAATCGAGAGCTCAAACTTTAGAAATCAATAACGGTGCCGGCCACGTCCTTACGGTCATCGGGGAAGGGAAGGCATGTTAGTTAGACAACCATTGGTTTTAGAGACCGAAGAATCTTCTGCATCTCCATAGTTGTCATGGAAAGGATATTGGGTTAGTGGGAAAAGGTAAGGATCTGGGTGTCATCTTTAGTTGATGATGCGATCCTTGATATATTCACGCCTGACCGGATTCGCGATATTATTCGATAAATGAATTGTATGCCGAACAAGTGTTCATCGTTCGCCCTCGCAAGAGCAAGCAACGCGACCAAAAGATCAAACACTACTAACACTAATCACGCGATCCGCGACTCTTATAACCGAAGAATCCCTGCATTACTTCATATTTTTACATGATTTATAACCTCTATCAATTATAGCACGCGAAGGCTACAACAAGACAGACCAAACTCACAAAAATTGGGAAACAGGATTCAAAATGCTATGATTGAATATAATAATATCACAATCTTTTAAGTTTGTTTATATTTTACAATTGGGAATTAGTTTTCTTCCAAAGCCTATTAGAAATAAAGTTGGTCTTTATTACAAATAAATTTAATGCAAAATCCACGTAACTCTTACGTGTAGCGCCGGTGGAATGGACGAAGTTCAAAAGTTCATGCGTTCATTCTGGGCTACCTATGATTCACGTAAGAGCTACGTGGAAAGTGTGATGGAAAAAAAACCACGTATGTTTTCACGTAACAATGACGTTTGGATTGTTTTGAGTGATAGATACGGCGCCCAGTCTAGCGTATTGGGAGTCGTGGGATTGAAGCCCACCAGGGAATCATAAACGACCGGGAAAAACACGGGAAATACCTGGGAATTTTCAGAATACACCGGGAAAATATGTATTTCAAGCATGAGAATACCATTCCGTTCGGAGCACTACGGACGAAACTAGAAAATTTTGCCAAGAGGTGTGCGACTGTCTGACAACTCGCGCTTTGCATCACGCCTAACTTTTTTAACAGAGATAGTTAAAAGTTTATTAAGCAAAATCCTGCAAATAACAATTGTTGATTTCCTGACTCTAGAAAATTTTGCTTACAATTTTTTATCAATTGTCTGTGAATGTTTTGAAGATTTCTGGCGGCCAGGCATTGAGCAGAATCCAAAAAAGGTTTTATGGACCATCCTTGAAATTCTTGAAAACATTGTAGAAGGATATTTTATGATATCTGTCAAGATTCTTGGTGAGATGTTTTATATAATTCCATTAAGATTCATGGCAAATTCTTGATGAGATATTTGCAGCAATCCCAACAAGTCCTCTATGCCCGGACACTTTTTGTTTTTTGGTGATATTTCAAAACCTACCGTTTATTTTTGTACAGTCTAAAAAATGAACAATATTGCAAATTAACAATACAGGTCGGACTCGATTATCCGGAGTATCGATTTTTTTTTCACTCCTGATAATCGAATTCTCCGGATAATCGAATCACTAAGAAAAATATTTAAATCTTCGATAAAAGAACTTAAACATTATCTTTTTTGTTGTTTTAATTACATGATGCGGTGGTGTAGCCAGAAATTATTTCTAGGAACAGTAGGGGTCTCTACAAGAAAAAAAAAGTTTGACCAGCATACACAAAAAAACACTTTTTCAAACCCCCCTTTTCTTGAATACGTTTAAAACTTCAAAACCATTCATATTGTATACAGTCGAATTTCGTTCGTTGCACTACGTTAATTGCACTTCGTTTTAATTGGGCTCCCGTTAAGTGGGCTATAGCCCACCTAAAACGAAGGCAAACGTCACTTTCTGACATAAACCGCAATTTGTCAATGTTGGTAGCCCTGAATTTCTATTGTAATCGGTTATTTGACAGCTCAATACTTAGCCCGATTAGTGAAAGTCTTTCACTAGATGGGCCACGGATTTAGTGCAACGAACGAAAGTTGACTGTATTGCAATACCAAATTATCTTAGATTTATGCATAAAAATTGGAAAACAGAACATCAAAAAACAAATTCCGGATAATCGAGTCTAAAATTCCGAATAATCGAATCCCGGATAATCGAGTCCCCGGATAATCGAGTCTCCGGAATCGGTCCCTGCATTGCAAATAAAAATAACATGAGAAAAAAAATAAACCTTTACACTTCATTTTTATGATGGATTACATTATGTACCAAAAATTGTATGCACTGAAATGTGTCATCTATGGCCGGACACTTTGTCCTCTATGCTCGGACACTATGATTAGCACCATCAAAGTTTACACCAAACACACAGAGGGGTGCTTCGTATGTCAGAACATGCCTTGTGGGTTCAATCTTTGCATGATGTACAGCGTATGGAGCATATTAGCGAGATCATAGGTCAGTTACATAAACTCCTTCTTGATCAGCGCCATAGATCGATTCGCCATATGTCGCCGTCCATGTTACATTAGCGGTTGCTCGTATTCAGATGAAAATGTCTTCGGGAGTTAAACGCGTTTATAGTTCTTCACAATTTTTTTGTCAACTCGAAGGTTGAAGTATGCTCTTAGGTACAGTCAACTCTCCCTTACTCGACCTCCGTATCCCAATATTTAGTTAGAGAACCATAGTAAAATTTGGTGTTAATGGCTACCTCGATGGTCCCTTGAATCGCACATTTGCACTGGTTTAGTATTCTGTAACTTGATATCTCCTTAACTCGATGGTCCCTTCATTATCGAGTTATGGAGAAATGACTGTACATCATATCTTGTCTCTAGTGCGCATCGTACCTTCGTGCTGTCTGTGCGTACACGAATTCTCTCTGCTCTTGGAAGTTTTCTTAAAAACTACCTGAAGCAATAAAACAGTACTTTTCAGTGCTACAAAAACAGTACTTTTCAGTGCTAAAATTAAAAACGGTACTTTTCAGTGCTACTAAAACAGTACTTTTCAGTACTATTTTTCTACTATTGATCCCTTTACGATCCTTGTTTGGACCCGTGCCTTCGATTTTTCGTTGGACCCGTTGGCGAAAGCTAGCGGTGGTAATCCTTCTTGGACACCGTCTTGGGAAAAAAAAACCTCTCGAAGGTTTCGTCTTCTTTCGTTTATTTATTAAACATGGTATCAACAACAAACAAAAGGAAGAGTGAATCTCTGAATTCACAACTTCCTTCCAAAAAAGTGGGTTTTAAAACTGTCGCTACACGTGGCAAGAATTGAAGAAAGGACGTTTCCCCGGAATGCAATCTTTCTTCCAAGGGTGAAATGAATAATTGTATCGAAATGAGCAATCAGTTCGATGCTCTAGACAAATTTTCCGAACACCAAATCGAAGCAGCCTCTAGCCTAGGCTCCTTGATTCAAGTAAGGAAGCAAAGAGTGCCGCCTATCGTGGTCAGTTGTTCCGAATTTGGGGGATTTAGGCAGGAGATCTTGAACTCCATCAGGGGAACGCGACAGTCGCGTTTTGCCGGAAACTCTTAAAGATCGCGAACTTCTTCTCAAACATCTTGAAGAGAAGAAGCACAAATTTTTTACTTATGAGGACAAAACTGAACGTTTGTTCAAAGTCGTCTTGAAAGGTCTCTCAAGTGACTATAAGAAGAGATCAAAAGTGACTACTGAAGAGATCAAAAATGGAATAAATGATTTACTTGGATTTTCCCCAGTCCAAGTGATTATTATGAAAAAGAGAACCAATCTGGCATTGTTCGGAAAGGGCTTTCTCAAGAATATTATTTAGTTCACTTTAACAAAAAAGAACTAAATAATATTAAAGCTTTAGAAAAAGCTAAACTTATGTTCGATGTCCGTGTGACATGGGAATATTTCCAGAAACCTGGAAGAAGTTTTCAGAACCCCACTTAGTGCCGTCGGTGCCAAAAGTGGGGTCATGGTACTAAAAATTGTCGCATGGATGCTAAATGCATGATTTGCGGAGGTTCTTCTCACGCCAAGGACGTCTGTCCTGTGAAGGAAGATACCACCTAGTTCATATGCTCGAATTGTGGGGCTAATCATAAGTAATTTTTTGGGATTGTCCTTCACGCGAAAGAGTCATTGAGGTTTGTTTGTATCCTGTTTGATATATAATATATGATAGTTACGATTGATGCTATTGATAATGTATTGTAATTAATTCACTTATTATTAGATTAAACCTTCCCAGTATAACTTATACTTGTTTGACTTTCCTTTTACATATATAAAACATTGACTTACAATACCTTTTTTCTGATAATGCACAATTTGGTGTTCTTCTCCCCTCTCTTCTTCAACTCCCGTCGTTCTGAATCAAATCATTTCTCGTTCCTCCTTTTCAATTTCAAATGTTTGTATCTCGAATTTTGGTCCCCATCTGAAGACCCCCATCGGAACTTTCGCTCTCCTCATTTTTATAAATGTCATCTAGTTTCTTTTTAATCTTTTCTCGGTCTTTTGATAGCTCCTCCCAACTACTTCTATTCATATTCTGATACCTTTCAAAGTCCTGATCTAATGATTTTAGCCATGTTAAGGATGGTCTGCCTTCTTTCTTTTTGTCAAATTTCAACTTATATGCTAACTTCAATGGATTTTTTTCCTCTTCGTTTTACATGACCAAAATATCTTATTCTTCCTTCTCTAATTCTTCTGTCAATGGTTTTTCCGTCTAATAATTTTCTAGCATTGAATTTTAAATCTTTTGGTTTCTTACAATATTGATAAATATTCCTGAGTATACGTTTTTCATAATTACCTATTTTTAACCTGCTTTTCTTAGTCATAACAGACACTTTAGTTCCGTATAACAACGACGGTGGTATCACGGTCTTATACATTAACTTTCCTTATTCCCAGCATGGCTTAAAATTCTACTATTATCCTCGATGATTTCACTGCATTCAAACACCTTTGCTTACATGTAAGTTTATGATTTGGACATACCTGGAGATACCTACCTTTATAGAAAAATGGTCGATTCAAAACTTTTTTTTTTTTTGATTTTTTTCGCAAAACAGTTGTCGGAAAAAGTGACTTTAGAGAAATGCCTTCAACAAGAGACTTTATAGGGGGGTGCCGTAGCCTCGAGGTTACGCTTTCGCTTCGCAAGCGGAAGGTCAAGGGTTCGATTCCCTATCCCCCCACACAAAAACTCCGTCCAGCCACCAGAAGACGCCGCACAAAGGACCGTGTATTGGGGAAAAACACATCCAACCTTCGTCAGTATCAGATGGTGACTGAGACAAACTGACCCTCTTTGTAGGCTGTTGCCTCACACGATACGGAAACATGGCAAAATGAAAAAAAAATAAAAAATGAAATGAATGAAAAATGAAGGAGTGCTAAAAAAAAAAAAAACTTTATAGTGACCGCTTTCAAAGTGACCAACCAAATCACTAACAAATGACTCGTTACCACGTCTGTATTGAACGTAATGCAATTATTATTATAACTTTTATGTTTTTTTTTCTAGGTGAAACTGGATCAAATTCAGCGACTTCAGCCGAGTGGGCCGAAATTTTAGATGTATCCAAGCCGGTTGTAGATTTTTACACGAAAATTCCAGACATGGCACACAAATATCCTTTCGAGTTGGACATATTCCAAAAACAGGCCATCATCAAGCTAGAAGAACATAATCACGTGTTCGTGGCGGCACATACTTCTGCCGGCAAAACGGTGGTCGCAGAGTATGCCATAGCTCTTTCCAAGAAACATATGACCAAAACGATTTACACCTCTCCGATAAAAGCGTTATCGAATCAAAAGTATCGGGATTTTAAGACCACATTTCAAGATGTTGGTTTGATTACAGGTGACATACAAATTGATCCCACCGCTTCTTGCTTGATCATGACCACGGAGATTCTTCGATCGATGCTGTATTGTGGCAGTGACATAACTCGCGACTTGGAATACGTAATTTTCGATGAGGTTCACTATCTGACGGATGCCGATCGGGGACACGTTTGGGAGGAAGTGCTCATTCTCCTACCGGATCACGTGTGCATTGTCATGCTGAGTGCAACGGTTCCCAACACGTTGGAGTTTGCCAATTGGGTGGGCAAAACCAAGAAGAAACGCGTCTACGTCGTGAGCACACCCAAGAGACCGGTGCCTTTGGAGCATTATCTTTACACTGGTAAGTATATGGCGGGAAATTGTCAACGTCTTCTTTCTCATGTGAGATGTCGTCTAATACCTCGGATGCAATGTTTAATGGCGATAGCTTCTCCGTGCCGCGCATTGCTTTCAAGACTGAGGCGTATTTCATGTCCTCAGTTTTGATAACGAGGGCCTTGCGTAGGTTCATCCGTTTCATATTATCCTTGATTCCGTTCGTTCACACTAAACTCCCCCTTCATCATCCGACTAACTTTTCTATCTTCTATTCCATCCTGTATAGGTTGCGGAGGCAAGACTAAGGACGACCTGTTTCTCGTCGTTGATGAGAAGAGTAATTTCCTAATGGATGGATATCGGAAGGCCAAGGAGGCAAAATTGGCCAAAAACACCACCAAAAATGCTGTTCGACAAGGACAGTTCAATCAGAAGCAGGAACA
The DNA here is from genome assembly GCF_002204515.2 of Aedes aegypti. NCBI lineage: Eukaryota > Metazoa > Arthropoda > Insecta > Diptera > Culicidae > Aedes > Aedes aegypti. Next base: position 158,519,755 of record NC_035107.1, on the reverse strand, counting down.
AACCCTATGGGTCGGTTTGATCCACCATCTGGAAAAGAACAAAAAAATGCCCGTTGTGGCCTTTACACTATCGCGAAACCGTTGCGATAACAATGCTAATGCTCTGATGTCGTGTGATCTAACGACCCCAAGCGAAAAATACTTCATCAATTCCTTCTTTCAACTATGTTTGCAAAAGCTCAAGCCTCCGGATCGTATCCTGCCTCAGGTGATTCAGGTCCAGAATTGCCTTCAACGTGGCATTGGAATCCACCATAGTGGAATTCTACCGATTCTGAAGGAAATTGTAGAGATGTTGTTTGCCCGGGGACTCGTCAAAATCCTTTTTGCTACTGAGACTTTTGCCATGGGTGTCAACATGCCGGCTAAAACGGTCATTTTCGATTCCACTAAGAAGTTTGACGGTCAAACGTCGCGATTGTTGCAACCTGCAGAGTACACACAGATGGCAGGTCGCGCCGGAAGGCGAGGTTTGGACAAGAACGGAACCGTCATTATCATCTGTAAAGTGGATGTCCCTAGCGAAAGCGATTTACGGAACATGATTCTCGGAAAACCCATGCGGCTGGAATCGCAGTTTAGGCTAACCTATGCGATGATATTGTACCTGTTGAGAGTGGAGCTTGTTACCGTTGAGAACATGATGCTGCATAGTTTTAGGGAGTTTGAAAAACGCCAAAAACTGCCGGAAAGTAAATCGGAGCTCAGTAGGATGGAGGAAAAAATTTCCAAACTCAATGAGTTGAGTGAGCACTTGAAACCTTTATGTCAGTTCTACGATGCCGCTGTATATTATCTAGCTAAGTGGGACGAATTCATGGTAAGTTTCTATTTAACCTTTTGGTTGTGTTCAGGGGTCTATATATCCCTCTGAAGAGCTGTGTCTTTTGAATGAACCTATTTTTGAAATATTTCAACAATTACCAATTGAAATTAGCTTGAATAAAAGTTGTCTAAAGTAGTATTCTTGACTAGAGTACGTTGTCTGTGACTTGGAATCAAAATGACCACAAATTTAAATCGCGAAAACCTTGCGAAATTTGAACAGATTTTCGATTTGTTTTAAGAATTGAAATTTTTGTATAGTTTTATAAAAATCATAAGAATATTGATAAGGGGAACAGTAGTACGTGCCGGGCGTATTGTAGGCCGTAAAAGGCCCTGTTCGCAGCCGCAACATGTCTTTTCACTTCGTGGGAAACGTTGTGGTCACATGTCACAAGTGTTCCAAGATAAACAAATTCTTCAACAACTTCATACACATCCCGATCAAACACTACCTCAGCACCTTCACCACCAAGCCTACTTCTATCTCTACCTGCAACCATGTATTTCTTTTTGGAAGGACTCATGGTCAGGTCTCTCCTCGCTGTCTTCCTCTTCAGTGGCACGAAGGCCTCCTCCACTGACTTGCGATCGATTCCAATAAGGTCGATATCGTTCGTAAAGCCAAGGAGCATGTGCGACCGTGTGATGATAGTGCCGTTTCTCTGCACGCCAGGTCTCCTAACAGCAACCTCGAGAACAGTAAATTCGAAAGTGCATCTCCTTGCTTCAATTCGTCTAACGCCACAAACGAAGTTGACACCTCGACCGCAATCCGAACACTTGATTTCGAACCATCCAGCGTAGCACTAGCAGCCGAATTAGTTTCACTGGAAAACCATGTTTAGACATTATCTGCCACTGTTTCTTCTCATTGAATCGTACGCCGCCTTGAAATCAGTAAACAGATGATGAGTTTGCAAGTTGACTTATATTCCCGGAATTTATCTGAGATCTTTCGCAGACATCTGGCCGTTATCGAACGTCCCTCACGAAAACCAGCTTGGATTTCGCCGACGAAGGACTCGAGGAGCAGTCTCAATGTTAAACAGGATGCGCTACAGTATTTTGTACGCCAAATTTAACACGGTAATTCCTCTGAATTTGGCACATTTCTCCGCATATCGTTCCGGTTCATGCTATCTTGAGCTTCAGCTATCACACTTTCTTTGTGCTGGCTTTTCTTTTTGCGGTGGATTCGCTATTCTTCGGCACTGGCTGTTCTGTAGGGTACGTTCATCACGTCTGTCACGCTCTGGCACTCTTCATCAAACCAGTCTTCATTCTCAACACACAGATTCGGTCGCTAACCGATTTCCATCGAATAACTCGCTTCTATCTGTTTCCCAACCACTATAAAGCCAACTCCACGTTTCGCTCTGTCGCCGTCGCTGTAGTAGATGCGATACTTGTGTATGTCTATGTTTATTGGAATTCATCAACAGGCTGATTGGGTCGATTTGCCCAAATGATGATAAATAAAAAAAAAACAAGTACATGATATTTCACTGATCAAACAATAAATGCAAACAAAATTTACAAAAAAAATGAAAGCAAGAACAGACATTAGAAATACAACTATCTACTAAAATATTCTAAAAATCTACTACGGAGTACTTCGCGAGACAAGTGGTAGTCAAAAAGTGACGAAAGGCGATTGAAGATTCGCTGGAGTCCATTGATAGATCCATGCATTGCGTAGTTCGGGCTACGATAGGGCAGTCGCAGCATTGCACTGTTACGCAAAACCCGAGGCAGGTTGCTGTTGAAGAAAGCGGCAATTGTCGATGGACCGTATGAGATAATATTTTGAGATCGTTCGCGTAAGACAGTTGTGGTCCTTTAGGCGCCAAATTCACATCGTTGAAATACAGGAAAAATATCAGAGAGCCCAGGTGGCTTCCTTGAGACCCGATGATGCAGAGAAAGTGTCGGAGTGATAGTCTCCAATGGCAACAAGTAGATGGCGGTCTGTGGAATAGCTATGAAAGATTTCCGTGAATTCCAACGTTTCTAATTTTGCGATCGCTATGGCATGGTTTAGCTCGTCGAAGGCCGCGGACAAATCAGTGTAGATCACATCTGTCTGCGCTCTTTCGATAATAATTTCAGTTGCGTGAGAAGTAAGACACAACAGGTTGGTGGTTGTAGAGCGACCAGCGATGAAACCGTGCTGATCATCGCTCAAATACTGTTTGCAGTGGGAAAGTAGTGGTCCCATGACTACTATTTCGAATAACTTCGAGACAGCACTCAGCGATGTGATTCCACGATAATTATTGACGTCTCGTTAGCACCCTTTCTTATGAACCGGGAACATGTGTGCTTTCTTCCAGAGCGAAGAGCAAGTTCCGCATGATAATGACAATTGGAACAGCCGACAAAGAGGCCGCAGTAAATGATCGATATTTGTCTCGAGAAAAGCTGGAGGTACACCGTCAAGTCCAGGATTAAATGATGTTTTAAGTTGGGAAGCAGCGTCGGCTATCATCGATTCATCAATATAGAGGGTTCTCAGCGAATGACTAAACATAGACAGCCCATTGACGGCAAGGTTGACTTGGTCCGCATTCAACGTTTCGGTGGAAAACACTTCGGTGAATTTGGCACCAAAGAGTTGACTTACGCTGTTCATTCACAAAATTCCAAAATGATTACGGATTAGCTCTCAGTTTTCGTTGAATTCCACGTTGATGAAGTGAGTAGGAGCGTTGACTCACGCGCTTATACCCCTTGTTCAATCTGAGGCACCGGAATTTTAGCTGAGGAGTGCTATGCTTGGTGTATTGTCATAAGGCGGCTAGTTTTGTAATTTTTAGTCGCCGAAGCTCGTTGGTCATCCAAGGGATACGCGATTTTTTCCCGAAAAAACTGTTTTGGAACGTGTCGATCGATAACGTAGTAGAGCACGTTCGAGAAGATTTCCACTGCTGCATCTTCGGCGTCAAGAACAGTGTCCCAATCCAGGCTAGAAATCAGATTGGCTATACTTGGTGATCGGCTTTTGAGAAGTCATAGTGAACAGCCGTGGGAACGATAGTAAACTCGCAAATCAGTTGATTTTCGACGGAAACAACTAGAGGGATATGGTGAATGGTTGACTTCACTAATGCAGGGTTGAACGCGGGGGATCTGGATATAGAAAACCATTTCCGGATGAGCACTATGAAATGCCAGACATGTTGAAATCACCCAATACGATGACCTGTCGTTAGCAGAAGCATTTTCTGCAACCGCCAGAACTGATCGACAATGAATTTCGTACGCACGTATGGTGGTATGGTAAAAACAGCGGGCGGTTTGCTAATTTTATGGATATCCAAACTTGTTCCAAGCAGGTCCATGAATCGTTTTTCATTGGACGAGCTATTAATGTTTGGCTTACGGCTTCGATTGCGGTCGCAGCGAAAAATTTCATAGTTTGAACCGAAAACTGAGTGTCCCATCAGTCACAGCATTGCCTGTCAAAGCAGACTAGAAGACGGCTTGATGAGCGCTGGCAGGATTATGCACGACTGTGTTAGAGGAACTAGGGGCTTCCAAAAAGCTTCCTACGGTGTGTCCTGGCTGAAGATTTGATCGGTTGTGTAGAAAATTGTATTGAGGATTTTGCCCTCCAATAGACTCACACCTAAATAATTTTGTCCCACCAAAATATTCTCCCACCATGTTTGCCATATATTGGATGGCGTCGTAGCTAACAAAACCAACAAGTAACGCACATGTAACGCATTATGTTGGATTGTACATTGAATGCAAGGTGCGTGCTTCTATGAAAGTGCCATATAAACTGATGTGTGAGTATTTATTTTTCCTCGTTGAAGATGTGCACGATAATCTATTCCTCAACTAAACGAACAATATGCAGGAGTAACGTTAAGCCCAGCCGCGCGACAAAGAACAGTTACGGAATTGGTACTTGCCTGTGAAAGCTTGTTGGAAGGGTTGGAAGATCCTACATGCAACCACAGGACCGAGACGGATGTGATGAACGGACACTGCATAGGACCGGACTGGGTTGAAGAGATTGGGGGCTTCCATCAGGCTTTCCAAAATGCGTCTCGGTTGTAGTCCGCCTAGTGTTGCAGAGCCGACGAATGCGGCTGTTGAATTCAGGCTGCGTGATCAAGGCAGCCGAACATGAAGTTGGGAGCTGAAACTTGTACCTATGTCAGGAAGCGAAGAGGTTCTACGATATGGATGTTTGCCTGGGAAAGCGGTCTGGAAGACCCCTTCTATATACACAAACACAGAACATGGCTGGAACATGGTTGATGTGTGAACGAATTACAACGAAGAACGTCGCTGGTTGCTGGCACGACTGTGTCTTAGTAAGAAGGGTCTTCCGAAAGGCTTTATGTTATGCATTCCGCTTCAGCAGGAGACGATTCTAACTCGTTGTCGTAGGAAATGATGCGTTGCTTGCAGAGTCGCTCGTTGCTGGATTTTGAGCTGGTTTTGGTGAAATTCTGACAATGGCTGGCATGTTTTTTTAACGGAGGTCTTCAAATTCGCGAAACAGCACATTTTTAGGCCAAGATTCGCGTGAGAGGGCATCGTTCCTTAAGGTGAAACATCTCGGAATCCAAAGATGGCCGGCACAATGGCCGACTTGTGCCCCTACTCACGTTTTCGAAGGCACTAAACTAGAGAAATAGTTGAAATACATTTCTGATCTTCTTATTTTAAACTTTCTGCTAGTGCACAGAGCCAAAATAAAAAGTGCACTGTTGTTTGATGCTTTATTCGCGAGATTTGTGCCTTTAAGGTTTTAGTGCAATCTTAGAAGTTGATTCAAAGCTGTTTCACCTTAATTTAGAGTCGATGGGTCACGGCATTTCGGGACGAGTTTGACGACTTTTATCTGTTGATTTTCGTCAAACATTCGCAAACCAGGCTGCTAATATCATCTTAGGTGGTAGTTGGGTGGAAGCCCAAAAGATGAAGCCAAAATAAGTTTCTCAGTAAGCTAATCGTCCTAACAGAGGCACAAATTCACTGCATTGCTTGGGTTGTGGCACTGGAGCCAGTAAATCACCGTTATTTCCACGTCGTCGTTGTGATGTGGTCACCCCATTTGAATCCTTTGGAAGTAGTTGGTTGTGGGGTTAGATGATTGGATTCTATTCTAGCAGACAAGGTTGCAACAGTTGAGTTCAGTTTAGAGATGTCATCTTGGATTGCTTTGCTAGCAGCGGGTCCTTTTCATATCGGCTGACGATGTTTCGGAAGTGCCAATCCAAGTACAATCCAAGTGCAATCTTTGGAGTGCCACCAGAAGGAAACAATGGTCAAACATGTGAATTAGTTTCTGATGGAATCCATAAAAAAATGAAAAAATGCATACAGTATTGCTTGTTGTAATAAAAAAATACTATCCCTATTGATACACGGAGAAAACGAAGTACTCAAAAATAAGTTTTTTTATACTCAAAAATAAGTAAAGGCAGTCGAACTGAAGAAATGGGTGATTTTCATTCTGCCAAATACGTTAATATAACCCAAACATTGAGTTGTTTGGCGAAAACTCAAATTTGAGTTAAAAATTACTTGTTCTATTTATAGCGCCGTACAAATTTTTATTATTTGAATTGAGGTACTTCCTTTATTAAAATATAATAATAAACCTTTTATGCTTAAATACATTACTGCAGATATTCAGCCTATTTGAAATCGCCTCAAATAGCACTCCTACCGATTATTCATACAATATGCAAAACTATATCAAATTTGCCAAACACTTTGAAAACGCAGAGTTGAGTAGAAATAACTCAACGTGTGGCATTTGAGTTGCGTACTAGCCGTTGAGTAGTTTAAACTCAATTTTGGATGAAAAAAAAGCCAGCCATTTTGAAATGTCAACGCTGATCATTTCAAAACAGCCACCGTCAAAGTGACATGCATTAGTGGAAAAGTGATAAATTTCTTCAAAATAAAATCCCAAAATTGTTAAAATTATGTTAAAGAAACGTTATTTGTGCCAAATTAATGTTCCTGATCGTTATAAATAAAGCTGCGGCATCTGGTCAACAAATATTCCGGAAAAAGGTAAATGTCCGTCGAAGTGTTTGGTGTGCGGAAAAAGTAATAATGTCAAATGGTTTCTTTCTTTTTTCAGGAGTTCAATTGTCTTGAGTCAACGATTGTCTGAAGAAGTGGGTGTTCCCAATTACTAATACCCCGTTTCAACTTCTGTTCGCCGTTCCTGCATCCATCATGCACGATTTCCGGAACCGAGAAGCTGGTTACTGCTTCCAACTGTTGTTGCTGCCGCCCATCCGTTCGTTTCCAGATCGTTCGTTTGCGTTCCCGGAGAACGATTGCAGGAACCGACAAGTTGATCGATATAATTGTTACTTGAAAGTGATGAAATTAATAAAATAAAATGTGATAATAATGTTGTTAAATAAAACAATATATAGTTGAATTCTGGTCATCCCCACGTATGATTAAAATAAATAAGATTGTGCATTTTTTAACTATTTGTTTGTTTTGAATTTCGCTTTGAATAAAACAACTACCTATTTTTGAGTTTTTTCCACTCGAGGTTACATTGGGTAAATACTACCCACTGATGCAATTTAATGGCGACTACTCAAATTTGAGTACTAGGCTATTTACTCAAATTTGGGGTAACGCACGAACGTGCCGAGTTGGGTTGAAACAACCCAAATTGAGTACTTCATTTTCTCCGTGTATGTGTTGTATTATCATATATATAAATCCCAGAGTTGTCTGTCTGTCAGTAACGCTTTGAAAAGTTTCACCGAAATATTTCATTGAGCACTACATAGCAATTTAAGAGCAGTACAACAGCCTGTTTTAATATTAGAACATTACTATTGCAAATTGCGGAGCACTACAATAGCTCTTTGACAGAATATTCTGGAGTTTTCAGGAACATGTTCATTCCAATTCGTGGAATATTCTCGAACCCTTCATAATAGTCGTCTCTTTAGGAATCAACTTCATGCAAATTGTAATTCGGTCGAACTTGAATCGGGCTAGAAATGTGAAACGGGTTTCGCCAGTTCAAAAACGAGTTCGACATGTCACATGTGTAAAAGCAAGACAAACATGAATGAGGTGAATGTGCGCCAAATATTCGAGTTTAATTAATTTACAGTGAAACCTCTCTGAGTCGATGTTGAATGACTCGATATCGACTCATGGATGCATACTTAAAACAAAACTTTATGGTTTCTGTGATGATCCCTTAAAACAGCTTTCCAAAACATTCCTGTTCCATGATTCGATATTTCCCTGTGTCGATGGTCTTTTCCCCAAGACTGAGATTTTGAAAAATGGCAATGATTTCAGCTATTCGGGAGAATATGCTAGAATTTTTGGTAAAATTCTACTCTTAAATTCATAGAATCTTCTGGAACTATTGAAACATTTCACAACAGAAGGAACACTACAACAGCAAATAAGGCTATAATTATTTCAGATCAAAACACTACAACAGTGTTGAGGCCACGTGCTCGAAGAAGTATGGCCAGAGCATAAATTTAGGCGATTTTGCGGTCATCAGTATCCAGCGATTTGAAAGATTATACGTAACCGTTCGCTATAAAAATTGGTTGGAACGTGGCTAGCCACGTCGGGTAAGCTAGTAATCTTATAAAAACGCTTATATCCTGCTTCCTGTTTGCATTATTTTTATTCCTCTGGTTTTTGTTCTCCAAGCATGAGGTTTCTAAAGTTTCTATTTTTAGAGACACGCAGTCGCTATCAGCCGTGATCCAATGAGCAATATTGTTTCTATGCCATCAAGCAGTGAAAGGCCTAATTTTCGCTGTCTTAAATGAAGATGTACAATTGGTCGGTGTTCAAATAGGTTGGTACAAGCGTTTTTTAATGGTTTCAGGAAAACATACCCCAGGCCATCGGAATATCAAAATCATTGCTTTGTTTCCTGTAATAATGCAACTTATCTGTTTGAGGATACATCTGTATCAAAAGAGCATCGGAAACATCAGAATTGATGAAGCCCTTAGTGAATCTTTAGCACGCCATCTAGTCCGATCTGTTTGAACATCGACCAATTGTTTATATAAAACTGTTTCTGAGATATAATCGTCCAAAGTATCTAATTACGTCATTTTTTTTTCACGGAAATCCATTTAAATTTTGCGGTATGAATTTGGGGTAAACATGACACCAAGGCACAGACAGAAGTTTTAACAGTATTTCAAGTATAACGATCATATAACGAATATTTCTCCCCAACAGCCTCTGGTGTTCCTAACGCAAAAAGTGTCCAACGAAATGAAACCGGGCCGAGTTCTGGTAATCACCCATAAGACTCATCGCAATAAGTTAGCGATTCTGCTTTCAGTTCTACAACAGGATCACAAATCCGCTCGTTACAAAGTTCTTGTGCTAGACCACCAAAATACCAACGCGGCAGAAGTGGAAACCCTTGAACGCGGAGAACTTTGGCACCGCATTCTGGCATTGTCGGCTCAATTTCGCCAGTTCATTCCGGAGGGCATCGGGGGACATTGTGTGCTGCAAATCACTCAAAAAGATGTGGTGGATGTAACGAAACAAACCATCAAATGTGACCCAGCCAAAATCATCCAGAATTGGGACAACAGACAAATTCCAAGATTTAAAGATCAACCACCTTCGCAATCTGTGCTGGACGCCATGGCGGCACTCACCGAACTCAACACTGCCGTAGTTAACGAAAGTATCAAACTAGAGAGTTTGAAGTACCAACTTACATTGACCCAGTTGAAGCAAAATGAAGAACTGCAGAAGGCAAGGGATGTTCTAGATAGATATCTGCCCTATACAGATATCGCTGATTTCGTTCACGAGTTTGCAATCGTATTCGACCGTAAGCAGGTGGAGAAGAAGCTGGATGATCTCAAGTTTCAGGTCTCGTACAAGAGTATGTCGCTGTATCCGGATTACTGTAACAAATTGAAAGTTCTTCAGGAACTTAAATACATTGATGACATGCAACAAGGTGAGTTTTCAGTTTAATGTTCAAAAATCCGTCATTGTAATCATCGTCATCATAGAAACTTCAAAATCATTTTTTCTGTTCAAAACTGAAAATTATTCGATAAAAATGTGTTCACTGTGTAGAAGTTGGTGAATAGAATACAGTGAATTCTTGAATTTGAACGAAAAAACTGATTTTGAAAATTTTCAAATCAATGACGGATCCTGTCCCCTCAATATCATCGTACTTAACCCATAATACTCAGGACGATCTTATTTTTCTGAAAATGCTAAAACTTGTAGGTATAATTTTCTTCAAAATCATGGGGATTAGTTATGCTAACGAGTACACAGTGCCTCCTCCCTAGCACCATGACTCCTTTTTCTGGCAGCTAAAATTACGTGGCTCTCATGTTATGTCTTTTCCCTATAAATTTATTCATTATTAATGATTCTGGCTGATCATCGATTAGCAATATATAACTATGTACTTATAATAGTCCATTCCAGTTTGTATTCTAAGGCCTCCAATATACTTTTAAGTGTGTTGTTTCAATCCTAAATAGCCAACAAATAAAAAAATTGCGGGCAAGTTTGCGTAGTAGATTTTAGCCTATTCTCAGACCCTGAAGAAATCACTAGAACGGCATTATGGTATTTTTTGGATAATCAAGTAGATAGCCTACCTTTAAGTTATGGCCAAGATCTACACGTTCTAGTGTAATTTCTATTCATTCCACGCATGCGGTACACTCAAAATAATCTAAAGGTCATTGTTACGTGAAAAATCACGTAGATTATTCCAAATTAATTTTGCCTCATTTTAATGAGGTACCGTTCAAATTAGCGATTTGACTAAAGTGAAATTTTTGACGAAACATTACAAACGATTCATCTGAAAGTATGAAAGCCCTGGCAAACTTGTTCATCTCATCTAAATTTACAACTTTGCTGAGGATATGAAGTAACTCCTTCATTTTTTAACTACCGTCGATGGGGGTGACAATGGATCTAGGGGGTGAGATTGGGTCAAAACGGAAAATATGATATATGAAATATTTCAGCTAATAACACTGATATTACTAAAATTTATAATTCATATGTTAGGGAACATATTATTACAGCTTCGACATGAATGCACTTCGGTGTAAAGTGTCTCTAATAAATAATAATAATAATAATAATAATTACACATAATTGATCACAATATACATTTTTATAAATAGGTAGTAGTTTTTGTTTGATATATCAATAAACTTGTATGTTGAAACTAAAGAAAATTTACAACATTAAATTTCTCTTGTGCAAAGTATAACGCATGTACTTTAACCTCTATGGTTCTATTAGTAGAAGGTCGAAAGTCTTTTCAATACATTTCAATCGTATTTTCCTGAATCTGTTTTATTTTTCCACAAAAATTTAATATTTTTCGGTACGGTGTCTAAAACATTAAAAATGGGGGTGAGATTGGATCATACAAGAACGATTGTGACTCAAATCACAAAATCTACGTTTTTGTCGTTTTACGGTGCCGTGTGTAGTCTTTCATCGTTACTTACTTACCTATGGGTCCTGGGCACCCATTCTGGTGCATAAGGTCGACGTGAAAGATTTCCATCCTGGGCGTTTACCAGCTATCGTCTTGACCTGCGGCCAGGTCAAATTGCCGTCGACTTCTTTTATTTCTTTGTTGAGGCTGCGCCGCCATGATCCTCTGGGTCTGCCTCTGCTGCGATGTCCTGCTGGATTCCATTCCAGCGCTTGTTTGCAGCAGTCTTCAAAGATCATCATTGCTGCACAGATATTTTGAAAAGCATGCTTTGAAATTATCAATGATTCGCGTAGGATTCGCGCCTTTTCAATTCAATTGCTCCTGTGCTCACTTGATCAAAAATAATGCATCATTGATTCAAATCATTTCACCGCAAACTGCATACTCTAGCTCTCGGATTGCCAGCCTCGGTAAGCATAAAAACAACCCCTTTCAAAAATGCAGTTTTCAGCGAGCTTTCAATTGGAACTTCTTGAAACCTATCTCAAACCTATCTAAAGGGCAATGTAAACAGTATAGTAAATAAATAAAAGTGTCGTAGTCTAATGTACTTACCATGGGTATAAACTTTTAATTTATATTAGTAATATCATTCGTTTAAAGATTAGCTCTTTCTACGAAAAAAAAGACAGTTTGATGTCAAAGGTCAGTTATATTTTCGCTAGTTGAGGTCATCTATGTAGTCAGTATTCTGCTAGTACTGCAGTATTAGCTTATCATCACATAACTCAGAAACATATTTCCTATTGGCAAGAGACAATTTATAGTGGGAATTCGCTCGCTGGGGGTCCACTACATGGAATGACTCGATGTTCGGATGTTCGCTGGTTGGAAAAAAAAAATCCAACTTTAAAGCACTCGAATGCCAAGAAAAGATGTCAAGCTGATTTGACGTCTGAGTACCGGCGCAATGAAGTATCCCTATATAGAACAAATGTGTATGTACGCACATATTTCGTGAGGATTTGCGCTCCAGATGCGTTAGTCTGGAACATTTTCACCAGCTGTTAGTCGCTCCAACTAACGGGTCGGATTAACTTGATAGAAGGCAGTCGTGTTCCAACCAGCGAATGCCCGCTGTTTATGTTTAAAAACATTGCAGATCAGACTGTCAATAATTTTAATTGCTTTGGTTTGGCACCCAGTCTTATGGAATCAGAAGAAATACATTGCGCCGATTCATCAACTGGATAGGTACTGACAAGCACTTTTTGACCTTGCAATGAAAAGAAAACATTCTTGGTTGCTAAGCCTACCAACAATGTTTGTTATCCTCCTGCAGCCTAGTGCGCTAAGTCGAAGGAGCCACAAATGATTCAAATAAATGATGCAGTATGGACCAATGCACGTGTTCACTAATTTGACGTTTGAGCGGTGCCGAATTCATTCGTTGCCATGGTCACGTAAATAACACGGCACCGCTCAAACGTCAAATAGTGAACTCGTGCATCGGTCCATTTTCACCGAAATGATTGGAGCAAATCAAAGCCTTGTTGGATTGGAAAATAAGGATCGCGCATTCTCTTTCTCCTCGTTTTATGCATCAAAGCAACGAAATGCAAAGGCAATTTTGAAGACTGGTTTGCAGATATCGTTTCCCCCCCGACATAGAGTGTGGCCGACCAATCCTCCCCATTTTCGTTGTCGAATTTCGATTTGTATCGGTTGCTGGTGGCACCGACGATAGAGGTCAGCATTAGAAATACATTTGTGTGGCCACCATGCCCGAATTATATACCGCAGGCATCTGTTGATGAACACCTGCAGCCGTTGAGTGTTCTCCGCTGATACACACCACGTTTCACTGGCGTATAACAGCACAGATTTGACATTGGAATTGAATATTCGAATTTTGGTGCGTTGACTAATCAGACTGTTCTTCCAAATATTTCTTAAGCTCGCTGTTCCTAGAACAAAAGAGGCTCTTTCCGACGTCTTCAGCAGAACGCAAACTCGAATTTGTGGTGCGTGTACAGCTTTAAGCTAAAAGTTTTATTTAACATTAGATAGGGTTTTTTAAGATGTAAACCTAACTTACAAATTTCGGTGAGCCTTTTCTCAGGAAACTTTACTTTTCTTCCTGCCGTAGATTCCGTCTACGTATATCTGTGATATTAATTTTAAGGTTAGTTTTAGTTCTGATTGTACAAATGCAACTTACTTCTGTGATAATAACTCTGTGATTCGAATTTTTAGGGATAAATTTAGCTTTACAAATTTAGGAATAAGTTCAACTGTAAATAGATTTTAGAAAAGGTTAATTCATGAGTTTAACTAAACCAATTTCACATCACGCACTTGCATGTACTTCTACCACGTTCCACATCACAAATTGATAATGATCATTCTTTCGTCTCTGGCCTTTGTCTACGGGTGAGAGACTATTCAGTTGCGGTTACACGACGGAGCAGTGCTGGCAGCAACATCCTCCCCCCCGTAACACTGGCCACCGGTCCCAGTTTTACCACACAACTCAACCTCCAACACAGCCAACTTCGAAACCGGTCTCCGTAACATCCCCCTCGCAATCTGTACTGTAGCTTGCCGAACTCTCCCATCTTTCGCAGACATAACTCCCATCACCTTTCCACGAATCCATCCATTCCTCCGGGTTTCATCCACGATGAGAACCAGATCTCCCACAGCTACAGGTTTCACCTCGCCAAACCACTTCATCCGCCTGGTCAACATCGGTAGATACTCCCGAATCCAACGCTTCCAGAATACGTCCAATTGTTGTTGTATCAGGCACCATGTATTCTTCACCGCAGAAGCAGGATCACTGAATGGTACTGGAGCACACAGCAGCCCACGGTTTTGTTCACGGTCAATGGCGCCTATCAGGATCTCGTCAATTACGATGAGGAACAGTAGTGGTGATAGTATACATCCTTGCCTCACTCCAGCTTCAGACAAGACCCCGTTGTGCAATACTCTGCACGTAATGGCCTCGTACTGCGCTTCGATGAGGCCGATGATTTTCACAGGAACACCCTTGCGTCTCAGGGCACCCCACATATTTTCGTGATTAAGTTGGTCGAAAGCTTTTTCGTAGTCAATGAATATCATATACAGGGACTCTTGGAATTCATTGACTTGCTCCAAGATGATACGGAGCGTGACAATATGGTCCACACAGGATCGTCTGGCACGGAATCCCGCTTGCTGCCGACGGAGAATCGCATCGATCTTCTCCTGTATCCGGTTTAGGATCACTTTGCATAGAACTTTGAGAACAATACATAGCAACATGATGCCCCGCCAATTATCGCATAAAGTGAGGTCACCCCTTTTTGGGTACCTTGACTAAACACGCCTTGCATCCAGTCGGCCGGAAAAGTCGCGGTGTCCCAAATATTGCGGAATAGTTGATGCAACAGTTGAGCGTATATCGCGGGGTCTGCTTTGAGCATCTCGGCTGATATGCGATCGACCCCAGGGGCTTTGTTGGATTTCATACTTTGGATGGCTGGTTCTATCTCATGCAGTGATGGAGCTTCGGTGTTAACGCGACTAATACGCCGAACCCTAGGCGGATCATGGTGAGGTGTTGGTGGTCGAGTTGACACTTGGAAAAGTTGTTCGAAGTGCTTAAACCAGCGTTTTAGCTGGTCAGTGGAGTCGGTTAACAGTTGTCCAGTCGTGTCTTTCACGGGCATCGTCGTATTCATCTTTGCCCCGCTAAGGCGTCGTGAGATATCGTAGAGAAGACGAATGTCGCCGGTTGCTGCGGCTTTCTCACCTTCGTCAGCAAGGGAGTCCGCCCACGCTCGTTTGTCCCGCCTACATGAGCGCTTAACTTCCCTTTCTAGAGCCGAGTATAGTTGACGGGAAAGTGCCTTGGCTCCTCTGGTTTTCGCCCGCTCTATCGCGGCTTTGGCTTCTCTCCACTCCTCTATCTTCCTCCAGGTTTCATCGGTAATCCACTGTTTTCTCCGAGTGCGTAGCTCACCCAGATTATTTTCGCTGGTAGTGATGAAGGCATTCTTGATGGCGGTCCATTGCTCTTCTACGCTGCCACCTTCCGAAATATTACCAGCACGAGTCTCCAGTTCTTCGAAGAAGGACCTTTTCACTGTGACATCTTCCAGTCGGCGTGTGTTAAATCGACGTCCAACTCTTTCCTCCTGTCGACGAATCCGCGCAATGCGCAGACGCACCTCGCCGATGAGAAGGTGATGGTCGGATGCGATGTCAGCGCTACGTTTATTCCGCACATCAAGAAGGCTCCGTTTCCACTTTCAGCTGATACAGATGTGATCAATTTGATTTTCGGTAAAGCCGTCACGGGAGACCCACGTGACTTTGTGAACCGGACGATGGGGGAAGAGCGATCCCCCGATCACCATGTCGTTATTGCCACAAAACTCTGCCAACAGCTCTCCGTTTTTGCTCATTTCTCCGAGACCATGGCGTCCCATGACGGGCTCATAGCTCGAGTTGTCGATCTTCGCATTGAAGTCGCCCATGTAGATCTTGATATCACCCTTCGGAATCTTATCCACGACAGCATTGAGTCGACTGTAAAAGTTCTCTTTGTCCTGCAATTCGGCAGCATCGGTTGGCGCATAACATTGGACTATGGTAAGGTTTCAGACCCGTGTTCTAAATGTGGCGGCGACTTTTCTCTCATTTATAGGCTCCCACTTCATAAGCGCGGCGTAAGCTTGGGCGCTGAGCAGAAAGCCAACTCTACGGTGCCGAGGAGCGTGTTCACCTCGCAGGCCAGAATATAGCAGAATCTGTCCCGATGGTATTCTGTGTTCTCCAAAGTTTGGCCAACGGACTTCGCTCAGTCCTAGGATCTCCAGCTTCATGCGACACGCCTCGTTGGCGAGTTGTGCCAGTTTACCCTGCTGGGCTAGGGTTAGTACGTTCCATGTTCCAATTCGTGTCCGTTGTTTCGCGCTAAGAGTCAACATTTTTTGATGTTTCGGGAACAGTAGGTGGTTAGCCTAAGGTTCCCTATCCGCCGTGATGGAGCTGCCATCTTAGGTGTAGCTTCCGGGGAAGAGCATTTCTTATTCAGCCGCTGGATGCCAGACAGACGCTGTTTGAGCCGCACCTCCTTGGTGAACAGACGCTCGGTGGACGTACCTCCTCAATCTAGCTGAAATCAGAAGGACTACAGGACCCACGCTGCACTACCAGCTAAGCACGCAACTCTTAGCTGGCGGTCATTTGTCATCCGTCGACCCGTGGAAGCATGAGGTAGGAACTTGTGAGGACTCCGTCGACTCACCATTTTGCAGCCCTTTCATCGTTAGGATGTGTTAATTCTTTCTAAATACAACGTCCTGAAACATCAAACAAGTCTACTTGAGGATTCCGTGCATTGAATAACAATACAACGCATTTTGACAACTTCTCAAACCAGCAACTGTTTTTCGCGCGTTAACAACGTAAAATTTAATCAAATGGATTTCTTTTTTTCAAATTTAATTATTTATTACTGTTTTCATATTGCAGAAGCATCTCACGGAAGCACAAATGAATTGGATCGCTGAAATACCAGGATTATGACGTCAACAACTGTATGAAATGTATTGATCGTGGAATGTCGCACCGATATTTAACTATTTGCGAAGGTTTAAAATAATAACTGTTTCAGTACACCTTTGGGGAAACTGAATAGGCTCTATGGCAATAGGGATGAGACTATAAAGTCAATTTGAAGGAAAATAAACAAGAAAATTTATGTAAACTTGTAACTTGCTGGGTTTATATATTTTTTCTCATAACTCATCAATTTTCAAGTACGATTCTATCGTACTTTTAAGTAGGTTTATCATACTTGGACTCAATTCTGGCAACCCTGCTGTGTTTGAAACTGTGTTTTCCGACGTGCTATCTTTTTCATCAATTTGTTATCGAAAACAACAATTGCTATTGCTCCTCGCCACTTAACATCGCCCACAACCGACCAATCTTTCACCGCACGAATTAGCTGAAGCACTCAGTCAGGTAGGATCAGTGGATTTTGCATAATTCCGAGTCGGCTTGAGTGTGGTCCGAGAAAATCGCCCCCGCCATTGCTCCCCAAAAATCTCCCACCTCGCCGCTCTCCACTTGCACTGCACCTCCCAGCTACGTGCGCAGTGCCTCCCGTCAAATCAAAACAAACACCCAGTCTTCAAAATTGCCTTTGCATTTCGTTGCTTTGATGTATAAAACGAGGAGAAAGAGAATGCGCGATCCTTATTTTCCAATCCAACAAGGCTTTGATTTGCTCCAATCATTTCGGTGAAAATACTGCATCATTTATTTGAATCATTTGTGGCTCCTTCGACTTAGCGCACTAGGCTGCAGGAGGATAACAAACATTGTTGGTAGGCTTAGCAACCAAGAATGTTTTCTTTTCATGGACCAATGCACGAGTTCACTAATTTGACGTTTGAGCGGTGCCAAATTCACTTGTTGCCATGGTAACGTAAATAACACGGCACCGCTCAAACGTCAAATAGTGAACCCGTGCATATGTCCATTGCAAGGTCAAAAAGTGCTTGTCAGTACCTATCCAGTTGATGAATCGGCGCAATGTAGGGGAACTTACGTATTGTCGGCAGCCTAAGCAGTTGAACTTTTAGGAAGGCAATTATACACAACAACAAAGCACAATAATTAACAGGAGACACCTGAACTACACTTGAGCACACTTCATTTATTAATCATTATGCACAAAACACTATTTTGTTCTCTAAATCGACTATTTTTCGTCACCAAAGTCACGAGGTACTTGTTCTTTTATCGGCAATGCAATTACTATTGTCGGCAACAAAATTGTTCTCTTCGGCAATCCAAAAATATACAAAAACTAGGTTATGTATTGATAACTTTTTGTTTTTGTTGACAATGCCTGAAATTGAACGTCACTCATTATGTTCTATTTGTTGAAAGGGCCAAAGCAGAAAAATACAGACTACACTGAGAACAGCATTGCAGGTATAAATAGAATAGCTGAGAGTCATATTGAATACACAACGCCACTAAATTTGTGCAGACTAAGGCGCCGTCCACAAATTACGTAACGCTCTAGGGGGAGTGGGAGTAGGCTCAAACGTTGCGGCCCAAACACAAAATATATGTTTTTCATACAAGGACCGTTGCAGAGGGGGGAATGGTCGAACACGATTAGCTTGATTTGTTCTTATTGCGTATCAATTCAACACGCGGCGATCTGGACTATAGAAATTCATACATTTTGCCTTAAGAAAGAAGGAACGATTATTGCAATACAAAAGCTTTATGTATCGTTTTAGCATCACCCCACATCAAGGCGTCGATAGACGTAATCTATGACAAAAGGTCAAGGGCAGAAGGTCGAAAGACAAAAGGTCGAAAGGACAAAAGGTCGAAATGACAAAAGGTCGAAGAACAAAATAGGGGGGCAAAAGGTCGAAAATCTTTTTTCAAAGAAAGAAAAATTTACCACCAAGCAAATCATTTTCGACCTTTTGATCAGTGTTGACCAGACTCATTTCCCCGAAATTCGAATTGTGAAGCCATGAACTGTTATAACTGTGCGTTGTATTCCTGAGATGGAGGGGGAGGTGGTTGGGCTTGAGTGTTGCACATGGGATTCGACAGTTTCGATCTCGGTGGGCCGCAATTCAAGTTTCGGTGAAATGATTCGCACTCACTCACTCACTCATTTCATTTCACCGAAACTTCAATTGTGGCTCTCTGGGATCAAAATTGATCGATTTTGAGTGCAGTACTCAAGCTTAACCATCTGCTTTTCTAGCTTAGGAGGATAGAGCATGGTTGTAGTAGTTCGTGGCTTCGTAGTTCGGAAAATGTTATTTTCGGGGAAATGAGTCTGAGCAACACTGCTTTTGTTCTTTCGACCTTTTGTCTTTCGACCTTTTGTCCATAAACCCGATAGACGAGGGGAGTGCGCACGAGCCTATCGATCACAAGGTTCTTGGTTCGATTCCAGGTAACAGGCTTCAAATTTATCCCTCTCATTTATCATTATCACGTCCATCTTTTGATACTATCAAATGATACTATCACTATGGGTAGGGAAATTTTACGTCTTCAATTTAAAGGAAAATAATCAAATTTCAATTGTTTGTTCAGAATTTGCAATGAGTATACATATTTTTTTTTTATTTAGCCGGACACATCAAGTCAAATTGCGAAATTTGTTCAAAAATAAATGAGGACTAACGCATTTTTGGCCAAATCTCACCCCCAACGACGGTACTTGCACATTTGTTTTCAAATTTCTTTAAATTCGAAAGGTAAATAATTTCACCATGAGTTGAACTATTCGCTGACACGCTGAATGGCTCGATATGGTTGTGGTCTGTAAAGGTTGCTGCTCTTGAACGCTCTATCATCAAGTTATTACCGAGAGAATGAATGGTAACATTAAAAAAAATTCCGAATGCGACTTTTTTTTGGTTTATGAATATTGTTCGATCGGCTCATTCAGATCAAAATCCAAACTTTGCCAGTAAAATTTATTTGCGTTCCCATTTTTCTCAGTGTATGAGAAAATCAGAATAGGCCCTTTGCAAATCAATTCACTTATGACTTGACACAAAAACATCATCCTCTGATTGCCTGTAGAACAACAGGAGTGTTGCCAAAATAGTTCAACTATTAAAAGACGTATATTTTATATGTTTCTCAATATATTGAAGATTATGCACTACAATCTTCTAATAAAAAAGTATAAAAAGGCTCAATTGTTACCAATGCATGCTTTGTTGCCTAATTCAAATAAATTAATTTGTTGTGTTCGATTTCTTCGGTGAATTTAAATCGTGAATGATAAATACACCGCAATTGAATATGGTTTTCTGGCAACCTAGTCCAGTAATAAAAAGTGATTGCCGAGGAAATCAAAGTGCATTAATTTCAATTTGTGATTTAAAGCATAAAAATTAAGTATTATCGAGTGCTTTATATATAAATCAAAAGTTCAATAGTGCATAAGTGATCGGTGCGTAGCTTTTGTAGAAAAATGGCATTGGAGCGGAGAATTGGACCTTTTAAAGTGGTGAGTTTTTGTAAGCTGTTCTTGTGTTGTTTTATTCGGCAGCTCACAAATGACGATAATTTCGTAAGCATTTATTTGATTTAATGATAAAACCCATGATATATTATACTTTTGTGTAAGATGTGATTTACATGGAAGATTATAGTTCAAGGAATATGTTGAGTACATTGAAGTTAACTCTTGTTCCGTAGATAAATTTAAACAAGGACGATAAGTTAGTGCTGCCGAAAACACCCTCAGGGTGCCGAAGCCATCATTTACCCTATTTCTTCTGATTCCATAAGACTGGGTGCCAAACCAAAGCAATTAAAATTATTGACAGTCTGATCTGCAATGTTTTTAAACATAAACAGCGGGCATTCGCTGGTTGGAACACGACTGCCTTCTATCAAGTTAATCCGACCCGTTAGTTGGAGCGACTAACAGCTGGTGAAAATGTTCCAGACTAACGCATCTGGAGCGCAAATCCTCACGAAATATGTGCGTACATACACATTTGTTCTATATAGGGATACTTCATTGCGCCGGTACTCAGACGTCAAATCAGCTTGACATCTTTTCTTGGCATTCGAGTGCTTTAAAGTTGGATTTTTTTTTCCAACCAGCGAACATCCGAACATCGAGTCATTCCATGTAGTGGACCCCCAGCGAGCGAATTCCCACTATA
Source organism: Aedes aegypti (assembly GCF_002204515.2). Lineage (NCBI taxonomy): Eukaryota > Metazoa > Arthropoda > Insecta > Diptera > Culicidae > Aedes > Aedes aegypti. Next base: position 158,498,743 of record NC_035107.1, on the reverse strand, counting down.
AATTGTCTCTTGCCAATAGGAAATATGTTTCTGAGTTATGTGATGATAAGCTAATACTGCAGTACTAGCAGAATACTGACTACATAGATGACCTCAACTAGCGAAAATATAACTGACCTTTGACATCAAACTGTCTTTTTTTTCGTAGAAAGAGCTAATCTTTAAACGAATGATATTACTAATATAAATTAAAAGTTTATACCCATGGTAAGTACATTAGACTACGGCACTTTTATTTATTTACTATACTGTTTACATTGCCCTTTAGATAGGTTTGAGATAGGTTTCAAGAAGTTCCAATTGAAAGCTCGCTGAAAACTGCATTTTTGAAAGGGGTTGTTTTTATGCTTACCGAGGCTGGCAATCCGAGAGCTAGAGTATGCAGTTTGCGGTGAAATGATTTGAATCAATGATGCATTATTTTTGATCAAGTGAGCACAGGAGCAATTGAATTGAAAAGGCGCGAATCCTACGCGAATCATTGATAATTTCAAAGCATGCTTTTCAAAATATCTGTGCAGCAATGATGATCTTTGAAGACCGTCAAATCACTAGTTCCTAGAGGAAAACCTGCATCGATGCTCTCATTTGTGTCCTTCAAGATTGGAGTTCCTCATGATAATAAAGCAAAAGCGATGGATCCCGCTACCTGGCCCCAAGGGATACAGTTCCGTGAATTTGTTGATCACGACTCGAACGTTCGACATTTTTGGAAGCCCCCGCAGCGCATCGATCCGGGAGCATCTTCTTCGAGCCAGGCCCTGACCAATCAAGCAATGTCAACGCAGTCGTCCATCACGTTGATCTAGAAAGCTGCCCATCGTACCCATCCAGTGCTACTTTGAAATACCTCACACTGTATTATCAAAACGTAAGAGGCATCCGAACTAAAACGCGTGAACTATTTTTAAACTTATCGTCCTCTGACTATGACATCATAGTACTCACCGAAACGTGGCTGCGTCCAGACATCTCGAATGCAGAACTAGCTCCGAACTACAATATATTTCGTTGTGATCGAAGCTCAGCCACCAGCGACCTTAGTAGAGGCGGCGGAGTACTAATTGCAGTGAAAGCATCACTGAATTGTAGGTCAGTTGATCTGGAACACTGTGACCATCTCGAGCAAGCGATTGCTTGTGTAAAGCTGCAGAAGTCATCAATTTACATCTGCGGAATCTATCTTCGTCCCAACTCGCAACCTATATTGTACTCATCGCACTCTGCAGCAATCCAACATCTCAGTGAACGGATCTTGCGTCGTCGTTGGAGATTATAACCTCCCTCAATTAATCTGGCAGACTGATGATGACATCAATTGACTACTTCCTTCCAACGCCTCTTCCGAACAAGAAGTCACCCTGCTTGAAACAATGGTTGCTTCTGGATTGCAGCAAATCAACAACATTGTTAACTCAAATGGACGCCTTCTGGATCTAGCTTTCGTGAATGACAACAACGACGTTGAGCTGCTTGAGCCTCCGACTCCTCTCCTCAGAATGGACAACCATCACAAGCCGTTTGTTCTCCGCATTGACGTTAACGATAGCTGCACGCAAGTAGGTGATTCAAACCACGCCGACGATTTTGACTTTCGATATTGTAATTTCGACGAGCTGAAAGGCGCTATCGCTACCGTCGAATGGGCTACACTGTTCATTGGTAAAGACACGGACGAAATGGTATGTACTTTTTATGAAGTTTTGCATCGCATTCTGGACGAGCACGTTCCGCGTAAACGACGGAGACGTACACATCCTTTCAAACATCCATGGTGGACATCCGAGCTGCAACACCTTCGTAATATTGTTCGTAAATCTCGAAGGCGTTATTTTCAGTCACGAACTGTTGAGAACCGTGACAAGCTTCGTCTCCTAGAAGACAGCTATATCGACTGTCAAACAACCTCGTTCCGACGTTACGTTGCTCGCATGGAAACGACTGCAAAGGAAGATCCCTCCGCCTTCTGGACCTTCATACGGAATCGCAAACGTGTGAACAAATTCCCAGCTGAAATGGCTTTCCGAGACACCGTCGCTAACTCCCCCGAAGGTATTGCTAATTTGTTTGCAGACTTTTTCGAAAACGTACACTGCACAAACCCGCCGACGTTCTCGCCGGACAGTCTCAGGAATTGTCCCACTTTCGATCTAAACCTCGAGCCTTTTGACTTTGCTCAGCAGGATGTATTATCTGCCTTGCAAAAATTGGACCCCAGTAAAGGCCCCGGTACCGACAATCTTCCGCCGTTACTCTTCAAAGAATGTGCCGATTCTTTCCAAATTCCATTGACAGTCATTTTCAACAAGTCGCTCGAAAGCAGAACTTTTCCGATGCTTTGGAAAACAGCCTCAGTCATCCCGATTTTCAAGGCAGGCTCTACTCGTAGTGTTGAAAATTATCGAGGAATTTCAATTCTGCGCTGTCTGGCGAAAATTTTCGAAGAACTGGTTCATAATGTCCTGTACACTGCATCTCAACCGCTGATATCTCAATTCCAACACGGATTTGTTAAAAAGCGATCAACGACAACGAATCTCATGACGTTTACCAGTTTCCTCTCGACGGAAATTGAAAATAAGCACCAAGTTGATGCCATATACTTTGACTTTTCCAAAGCATTCGACAAGGTACCGCATGATCTCGCCATTTCTAAGCTCAAACACTTGGGCTTTCCAAATTGGATAGCTGATTGGCTGCTGTCTTATCTGACAAACCGAAAGGCATTTGTTAACATCAATGGCACATATTCTCGAGTCATCTCTGTAACGTCTGGTGTACCGCAGGGAAGTGTGCTTGGGCCTCTGATTTTCGTTTTGTTCATAAACGACCTGTGCTTTCGTCTGAAATCCGGAAAGCTGTTTTACGCCGACGACCTAAAAATTTATAGAACCATCGCATCTCACCTGGACTGCTGCGCTCTTCAAGCTGATGTTGATGAACTTGAATTGTGGTGCCAGGAGAACGGAATGCAGCTCAATATAAAAAAATGTAAATCCATCGCTTTCTCCCGTCGACAATCACGCACCGAATTCGATTATAAGATCGGATCGGAACCGCTTGAACGCGTGGATTCAATTCGTGATCTTGGAGTAATCATCGATACAAAAGTGCGTTTCAACGATCATATCTCTATAATTAATGCTAAGGCGTTCGCGGCCCTTGGGTTCGTTCGTCGCAGTACAAACGATTTTATTGATATTTATGCGCTCAAATCGCTGTACTGCTCGTTAGTTCGCAGCATATTAGAGTACGCAGCATGTGTATGGGCACCGCATCACACCACTCAAATCGTCAGGCTGGAGAAAGTTCAACGGAGTTTCATTCGGTACGCCCTTCGACAGCTGCCTTGGTCAGATCCGGTCAACTTGCCGGATTACCCAGCACGATGTAGGCTCATCAATTTGGAGATGTTGGACGCCAGACGTAACAACCTGCAAAGGCTATTCGTTTTTGATCTCATCATGGGCAATATCGATTGTCCTGCACTTTTGCAAGACGTTCAGTTCTACGCGCCGCTTCGTCAACTGAGGGAACGTGATTTGCTGCAGATTAGGCGTCACAGGACTTGTTACGGATTCAACAATCCGTTGTCTAGATGTTTTCGTTTGTTCAATTGTGTGAGTGCATTGTTCGATTTTAATGTGTCTAAGTATGTCTTTAAGAAGTCGTTTTATTTTCAACAACCCCCAACGACGGAATGTCATTATGTGTCAAAAAATAATTTTAGTCAAACCGTTATTGCTTTTGAACCTGTGACTAAAAAAATTGTGAAACGCTGTGAAAATTTCATTAAATTCGGTCCATAAATGCCAAAACTGTAACTGATATTGAAGGCTCAAGGATAGTTTAAATAGTCTGGATTATCTATAAGTATCGCACTGGCGTTATAGTAATTTTTGGGGGTCTGTGAAATGCTTAAAATCTATTTTGCAAAATTATTCCGAATTTTTTTTAGTCAGGGTTTAAAGCACCAAGTTACAAGTATATTGTAGACCTTTGAGGTTAAAATTTGAATGGATTATTATGAACAGTTATACACTGCTACATTACAATTTATAAGAATTTGACATGGAATTGAATGAAGAAAAGGGGGAATTAGTGCAATTATTAGTGTACAACTCATACCCTTGATTTTTGAAGAAAATTTCGTGTTCGGTCGGGAAAAAATCGTGTTTCGGTGGACTGTATTTTCGGAACTTCCAGAGTACAGTTCTTCGGGCGGAATTTCGGGTTTCCTTTCTAATCGCGGTCAGAAATAAATCGGAGTAGGAATTAACTTCTCTAAAATTTAACTTTATTAAAACTGAACTAATAATGGCGTTCGCATTCGCTTTTCCCTCGCTTTCCTTCTTCCGTAATGTTCCTTTTCGCTGCGTTTCGTTCCTTCCTTTCCAAACGCACATCGTTGCGTTCAGCATTGGGCGATACCAGAGAATTTGTTTATTATAGAGAAGCGCGAATTCTGAAACCAAAGGTTCCAATCGAACCGTCAAACGTGGTTCCAATCGAGCAAATTCAATGAGACTCAAAGAGATGTTACGCAAAAGAGACGATGGATGTGTGTTAGTGAAAAGCGATACAAAAGTGACGTCATTGATGAGCTTCGTTTCACATGGCGACTGACAGGATGACACGCACACTAAAATTTTGTTTGAATGACCTCAATTGTTGATAGTCATTGCAAATATTGTTGATAAACAAAGTCAAAATCCTCTCCGCGTTTCTCTAGTATAATCATATTCTCTGGGCGATACGAGTCGGCGCTGCTACACTGAACGCTTTTCGTTTGGAACATTGTGCCCAAAAACAGCAAGTTATAGCATTTTTGGCTAAATAAGGTCGTCTTGGGTATTCACCGGTCGATTTAATCCACAATATTTTTCTCATCTTTCCCTCAGTGGCTATGAAGGGCCGAGTGGCATGTGAAATGGGCCAAAACGAACTGATGATAACGGAACTGGTGCTAAGAAACATTCTTACCGATTTGCAACCGGCGGAGATCGCTGCCCTGTTATCCAGTTTGGTGTTCCAGGCTAAAACGGAAGTGGAGCCAAAAATGACGGAAACGTTGAAAAAGGTTAAACCGTTAGCTTAGATGTGAAATTATGCGAAAAACATTAATCTCTATTAACCTTTCAGGCAAAGGTGCTGTTTGAGGAGGTTGAAAACGACATTCGGTACGTGGAGAAAATGTACAACGTGACGGACATTCTGGAAAAGGACGAGCTAAATTTTGGACTGATCGAAGTCGTATACGAGTGGGCTCGGAATAAACCTTTCGCAGAGATTATGGAACTGACCGACATCAAGGAGGGCATCATCGTGCGGTGCATTCAACAACTGAATGAAACGCTGTGTAACGTGAAGGACGCTGCCCGTATCATTGGAGACCCGGTGCTGCATAGCAAAATGGAGGAGGCATCGAATGCCATCAAAAGGGACATTGTGTTTGCGGCCAGTTTGTACACCTCCACTACTCCGATTGCAGTTGAAGCCGCGGTGGAATAGTTTTAAATACCTAGTTCACATATTTTGTTATTGAATTTATTTTAATCATTTTTCTATAAAACGGGAGTTAAAGATCATTTGCTTCATCAACAACGATGCCCAAATTCCCACAATTGTGCATCAGTCCCACATTTGTTATTAATAGTTATGAAGACTGACCTGGTGTAGTGCATAGAATTTGTTTATTATAGAGAAGCGCGAATTCTGAAATCAAAGGTTCCAATTGAACTGTCAAACGTGGTTCCAATCGAGCAAAATCAATGAGACTCAAAAAGATGTTATGCAAAAGAGACGATGGATGTGTGATGGTGAACAGCGATACGTTAGTGACGTCATTGATAAGCTTCGTTTCTTATGGCGACTGACAGGATGACACGCATACTAAAATATTGTTTGAATGACCTTAATTATTGATAGTCATTGCAAATGTTGTTTATAAACAAAGTCAAAATCCTCTCCGCGTTTCTCTAGTATAATCATATTTTCTGGTGTAGTGGTTAGAAGACACACCTTTCAAACCGAACTGCTACAAGGAGTTGTGCCGGGAAGCTGACGCAAATCCCTGGGGCAACGCCTATCGAGTGGTGATGGCGAAGATCAAGGGCCCAGTTAGCCCAGCTGAAATGTGTCCCGACAAACTGAGGGCGATAGTGAACGGTCTCTTTCCTACGCATGCTCCAACAGCGTGGCCGCCCACACCGTACGCTGACGTAGATGAGGAAAATGCCGGTATACAAGTGTCTAACGCCGAGCTGATAACGGTTGCGAAAGGATTGAAGCTGAACAAAGCTCCCGGACCAGATGGTATGTTGCGCTAAGGGCAGCAATCTTGGTGTTCCCAGACATATTCAGGACAGCGTTGCAGAAGTGTCTAGCGGAAGGCTGCTTCCCAGACAGATGGAAGGTGCAGAAGCTGGTGTTACTGCCAAAACCGGGAAAACCGCCAGGAGATCCTGCTTCATATAGACCAATATGCTTGCTGGATACTCTTGGCAAACTTTTGGAGAAGGTCATCCTCGGTAGGCTGACGATCTACACGGAAGGCGAGAACGGATTGTCGAAAAGGCAGTTCGGATTCCGTAAAAAGACTTCGACTTGCGTGGAGAAAGCGTCCAAGCAGAAGAGGAGAGGCAATCGATACTGCGCAGTGGTAACAATAGACGTCAATAACGCGTTCAACAGTGCCAGTTGGGAGGCTATCGCCGCAGCCCTACACAGAATGCGGGTTCCCGGATATCTGTGTAAAGTTCTGCAAAGTTACTTTCAGAACCGGGTACTGGTCTACGACACAAACCAGGGACGGATGTCAATTGAAGTCACGGCGGGAGTTCCACAAGAATCCATACTTGGTCCAACATTGTGGAACATGATGTACGATGGAGTGCTAACCTTGTCACTGCCGAATGGAGTAGAGATCGTCGGGTTCGCAGATGACGTCGTTCTTGCGATAACTGGTGAGACTGCGGAGGAGGTGGAGATGCTGACGGCGGAATCGCTAGACACCATCGAATCGTGGATGACTGGAGTCAAGCTGCAGTTGGCTCATCATAAAACGGAGGTGGTGATGGTCAGCAACTGCAAGGCGGTACAGCAGTTTTAAATCAACGTCGGAGGGCACGCAATCCCATCGAAGCGCTCTCTAAAGCATATCGGAGTAATGGTCGACGACAGGCTAAACTTCAACAGCCACGTAGACTATGCCTGCGAAAAGGCAGCGAAAGCTGCTAACACCGTAGCCAGGATCATGCCCAACATTGGAGGACCAAGAAGCAGCACGAGGCGTCTTCTAGCGACCGTATCATCGTCTATACTGAGGTATGGAGTCCCGGCTTGGGCTGCAGCGTTGGGAACCAAACGTAACCGAGATAAGCTGGCAGGTACGTTCCGGCTCATGGCTATACGGGTTGCGAGTGCCTACCGCACTATATCATCGGAGGCAGTGTGCGTTATCGCCGGAATGATCCCCATCTGCATCGCTCTGGCTGAGGACATCGCATGTTACCAGCAAAGGGACACCAGGAATGTGAGGAATACCATTAGGTTGGACACAATGGCCAGGTGGCAGCAGGAGTGGGATAACTCGGAGAAAGGAAGGTGGACCCACAGGCTCATTCCTAACGTGTCGGTGTGGACGACCGGAAAACATGGAGAAGTTAACTTCTTCCTGACCCAGTTTCTGTCAGGCCATGGATGCTTCCGGAAATATCTGCACAGATTCGGACACGCAGAATCTCCACATTGTCCGGCTTGTCCAAATATCGAGGAGACACCGGAGCACGTTATATTCGACTGCCCTCGATTCAGGGATATACGAAGCGAGATGATACCAGAAACCGCAAACGTCCTAAATCCGGACAACATCGTGCAGAACATGTGCCAGCATGAAAGCACCTGGAATGCGGTGAACAGGGGAATAACGGCGATCATGTCGTTGCTGCAAAGGAGATGGCGTGAAGACCAGAGAGCTCCGGGTCGCGATCGGAGTAGACTAGATCCTCCGTCGGGGACTAGACCGAGTAGAGCGGGCGTAGCGTAGTATCGGTTAATAGTCGTCGGGGCGCCTGCAAATCGGAAGCCATCCTCCAACTGGAATTGCAGAACCGACCCTGGCACCAACCGACCCTGGCCGACCAACGTCGAGTCGGAGTAGGCTGAGTCCACCGCCGGGGTCCAGCTGAGTAATTCGCGAAATAGCACCGGCAAATGGTCGTCGGGGCGCCTGTGAACCGGAAGTTTCCCTCCACCGGAATCGCAGGACCGACCTCGGCATCTGCCCGGCCAGCTTTGGAGTAGGCTAAGTCCACCGCCGGGGACTAGTTAAGTAGATCGCGTTGTTGCGCCGGCAAATGATCGTCGGGGCGCCTGTGAACCGGAAGCGTCCCTCCACCGGAATCTCAGGACCGACCTCGGCATCTGCCCGGATAGCATCGGTTCGGGAGATCTTCCGCTGCCGGGGAAATCTTCGTCGGAGTAGGATAGATCCACCGCCGGGGACTACTCTGAGTAGTACGTAGCGTATCACCGGCTTGAGTCGTCGGAGTGCCAGCGAACCGGAAGCCATCCTCCAACCGGAATCGCTGGATCGACTTCGGCACTCCACCGGCCAGTATCGAATCATGAAGAAGCGCGTAGCCGGAGTAGGCTAGCTCCACCGTCAGGGACTAAGCCGAGTAGCATCGATCGTCACAAACCAGTTTTGGGTTGTCTGGGCGCCAGTGAACCGGAAGTCATCCTCCAACCGGAATTGCTGGACCGACCACGGCATCCAACTGGTCAACAAGGAGAGCTCGAAGCAGCGGAGAACGAGTCGTCGTAGAGCAACGAAGTGCACATGAGCGTCCAGTAGAAGATCAACAGAGCTCTGACGCGAGGCCAGCCCAAGGGAAGTATGCGTCGTCGCACAGAAAGCTGTCCAAAGTCCCGGCGAGGTGTTCAACCGCCAATTGGGCAAAACGCTCCAACAGCGAACTAGCAGAACAGTTAGAGGCTGAGATTGAAGAAGTGCATGAGCACAGAAGTGCGCGAGCACAGCCCTCCCCCGATGAAGTTGCCTGATGTAGTTCCGGGGGGGATCGAGGCACAGGAGCAGTAGGGAAAGTTTTTTAGTGGTTAAGCTCGCCTAACGTGAGTCCCACACCGTGCCAACACACAACAGGCCAGGCTTTTGAAGCTTTTTTGTACCCTACTATAAATAAAAAAAAAAAACACCTTTCAAACCGAGGACTCCATCCTCAACTGCGACCCATGCTCTCCAGGTCCTGATCTTCTTCTTCTTCTTCTTCTTCTTGGCATTACGTCCTCACTGGGACAGAGCCTGCTTCTCAGCTTAGTATTCTGATGAGAACTTCCACAGTTATTAACTAATAGATAATACTCTATGCCCAGGCAAGTCAAGGAAATTTCCATTGCGAAAAGATCCTGGACCGACCGGGAATCGAACCCAGACACCTTCAGCATGGCTTTGTTTTGTAGCCGCGGACTCTAACCACACAGCTAAGATAGGCCCCTTCCTGGTGCACCTGGTCAATCCACCAAGCTCACTGCGAATCACGTCTTCTTGTTCCGACTGGTTACGATGCGAACACAATCATTACGGGGTTGTTGTCCGGCCTTGCAACATGCTCTGCCCAGCGTATCTTTCCAACTTTAGCCACCTTTAGAATACCGAGTTCGCCATAGGGTTGGGCGAGCTCGTGGTTCATTCTTCGCCACCACACACCGTTCTCCTGCATGCCGTCGAAGATCGTCCTAAGCACTCGGCGTTCGAGCTTGCAAGTCCTCCTCCAGCATCGTCCACGTTTCATACCCGTAGAGAACCGGTCATATGAGCATTGGTGCGGGGCAAATCTTTCTTGACCGCAGTTTCTTCTAGAGCCCATAGTTGTCACGACTTCCACAGATGATGCGCTTTCGTATTTCTCGACTAACGTTGTTATCAGCCGTTAATCCGACTAGACGAACTCGTCCACCACGTCCACGTCTATCGTGACAGTGCTTCCTAGGCGAGCCCTGTCGCGCTCAGTTCCGCCTACCAGCATGTACTTTGTTTCGACGCATTCACCATTCGCCTACTCTTGTTGCTTCGCGTTTAAGACGGGTAAACAAATCTGCCACCGTTTCAAATTCTCTCCCAATAATATCCATGTCGTCCGCGAAGCAAAGAAATTGTCCGGATCTCGTGAAAATCGTGTCTCGACTGTTAAGTGCGGCTCTCCGCAAGATACCCTCAAGCGCAAGATTGAACTGCATGCACGGAAGCCCTTCGCCTTCTCGTAGTCCCCGGCGAGATTCGAATAAACTGGATTGTTAGCCCGAAATCCCAGATAGCCGTAGCGGTAAACGCGCAGCTATTCAGCAAGACCAAGCTGAGGGTGGTGGGTTCGAATCCCACCGGTCGAGGATCTTTTCGGGTTGGAAATTTTCTCGACTTCCCAGGGCATAGAGTATCTTCGTACCTGCCACACGATATACGCATGCAAAAATGGTCATTGGCATAATAAGCTCTCAGTTAATAACTGTGGAAGTGCTCATAAGAACAATAAGCTGAGAAGCAGGCTCTGTCTCAGTGGGGACGTAACGCCAGAAAGAAGAAGAAGCCTGAAATATTTACGCAGTTTGGCACACCGTCCATCGTTGCTTTAACCCCTCTACCGGAAGCTTCATTTTTTACCTCTAGAAAAAATTTCGAAAAACGAAAATCGCTCGCGTCACGAAAAGTGGTTAGATTTTGACTGTTAATAACATACTAACGCCCGGATAGATTTTCGAGATTCTTGCACCAATCGATTGGAAATCTTTCTACGAATCGACTCCAATAATGAAAACTATTGATTTTCATGACTAAACTATTGATGAATGGGTAAATATCGAGGCATGTCTTATTTTCCATAGAAAAGCACATATTTCTTGCTGTTATAAGGTTTTGACGTATTGAAGTTTACATTTACCGTAATCCGGGGTAACATTGATATTTTTTTAAATATTTATTAAAAATTTCATTTAAAAATGCATATTGCAAGTTTTATATTTTTAATACTAGTACTGACACCCAATGCTCGTGTCTATATACTATATTTTGTTTTCTGAAAGTTTGAAGCATGTTTAAAACAATGTTTTAAGGGATTTTTTTATTTAGCTGATATGGGGTAACATTGATCACCCATAAAAACAACGTTCGGTAATATTGAAAATATCATTACTTACTAAAATCATGGTCATGAAGTCGAATATGAGGGCCAAACTAGTACAAGCCATTTTCTTTTTGAGTTATTTCAAATTAAAAACACCTTGAATTGTAGAATACACCTAAAGGTAGGCAATTTCCTAATGGAATTCGGCATTCTTTATAATAATTTGTGAATTATGCTTACCCAAACATATTTATGAAAGTTTTGATAACGGGATCGTTTTCTGCGATGTTATTTTTATAGTCATTGTGATCAATGTTACCCCGGATTACGGTACCGTAATTTCGGGTGAAATTGGTCATTTTTCATGGTTTTCTTGTCTGTTTTCAATAATGTTGAAAATGCCAAACAAAAGAATGCAGGAAAACAAGTACGACGGTCAGCCTCTTTGATTCATGTGCCAAAATTTTCTAACAAATGTGTTTTGACGTTGGACAACGTCCTTCGGCAACATATGGGGGTACAATTCGTATGAAATTCCTACGTGTTTTTTAAAGGAAGTTGATTTTTTTTCACAAGTGTTACTAATCATTGTCATACGCACACTTATGAATCTCTGTCGGTAATATTATGTTATTCACTGAGGGAAAGGAACGTATGAGGTACACAAGATTTTCTTTTGGAATAACGGCATTAGAAGTATTTTGTTTTTCATTCGAGAATCTTATAATATTCCATAAAAGACTTATAAAATAATACTCATAACATAAACAGATATAATTTTATAAGAACCTCTTTTCGGTAATCATTCGTCTTTCATAAGACAATCTAATGGAGTACTATTTTCGTAAAAAATTCATACGAAAATCTTATGAATTACGAGGAGCGATTTTAATACGAATTTCTAATGGAATACAGACATAAAAAGTAGCTAATGAGACTCATAAGAAAAACTTGTGAACTTCCATCGATCATTGCGTTCATGATACAAATGAGTCGAGGCGCGAAAAATCCAATAAGTAACGCGACTTTCATATGAATCTTCGAAAATATGCCACCGATCGATAGAACTGAAACATCCGCCAAACAATATAGTTAACAGGTCGAGGCGACAAATTTTTGCCTGTCTAGTGTTAGTAGTGACCAACGCTAAAACATCTAGCCGTTCACAACCAGGACGTTAGGCAACGATTTGTCGCTTGGATTGTGTTGTTCATATAAATATGACCCTCTGTTAGTTTTCAACTTCTATTCATTTCTCTCGTCGCTCGCTTGCGATTTTATCCATCATATTCTTTCATTACTTTCCTTGCTCCTTTCCACTTTGAGTAGTATCGCTTTCACCAATAAAAGCTCACAATGATAAAGTCATGCGGTGATTAAACTTTGGAAATAATATCAGAAGATAGAGAATCGCTCTTTGAATTTAAGAAAAGAGAGATATTCATAAGGTCTCTAATGACAACGACAAGCATTTCTTGTGATTATCGGACGTTTTGTTTCATAAGAATATTATGAAAGAGGGAAAACCCAGTTAAGAAAGCAACTCACAAGCGTTTTCTTATGAAACTCGTATGTAATTTTTGGCTCCGTGTAGTGGGAAGTGGGAACCAAAAAAGGGGTGTGGATCTAACGTTCAACCGGAATATTTGTTTCAAGAGCAAAAGTTACCGCTCATGCTTCTTCTTCCATCGACCGGTTCTAACCAAACAAATAATAACACAAAATGTCCATAATAGGTCAGAATTGACATGCAACAAATAGTGTGAAAATTGATTGGATTTTTAGCAGTAGAAATCTATCATATGTTCGTGACGGTCTTCATGTTATCCAACGTGAATTTGGCGGTCGTATCTCGGAAACAACCTCTTACTTTTTTGTTTCTCGATACTTTTGCACCATTATTTCACAAACTCTCAAAAAACTCTTCTAGTTTCAGAATATGTGTCGATATTGATAATTGGTCATCTGGATCCAGAGAATTTTGGAATATCTCTGGATCCAGATGACCATTAACCATTAACCTTATTAACTGGCACTCACAAGACGCGACGCGCATTGTATAGTACACATTTTATTTTTTTGATAAGTTGCCCAAAAACAAAATGGCTGCCAAAGACTTTTTATAGGAAGAATGTCGGTTTCCCAAGGAACATCGGAATGTCTTCGAAACTAGATCACCAATGATTAATGTCGACACGGATTCTTAAACTAGAAGAGTTTTTTGAGATCTTGTGAAAAATTGTGCAAAAATATCGATAAACAAAAAGGTTATCGCGATTTTTAGTGGTAAAAAATGAAGCTGCCGGTAGAGGGGTTAATCAATCTTTTGCGCTTCCCGGGAAAGCTGTTTTCGTCCACGATCTTCCTACACAGTCAATACTGTCGTATGCCGCCTTGAAATCGGTGAACAGGTGGCGCTTATGGACCTAGTATTCGTACCATTTCTGGAGTATTTGCCGCGCGGAAAAGATTTGGTCCGTTGTCGAGCGGCTGTCGAAGAAACCAGCTTGATAACATCTCACGAAGTCGTTTGCTATTGGACGATGGAAGATAACTCCACTCCTTCGCTGTAGGCTGTTCCGTTTTCCAGATTCTGACTAATAGCCGATACAAATAAGTAAGCGGTCAACCTCTCCGGGCCCATCTTTTGATCTTGACATGTTGAATGGCATCCTTAACATCCCCCATCGTGGGAGCTGGTTCTTTTCCTAAGGTCTGCTGGGCTGACGTAGCCATCACCTTCGCTGTCCTGACCGTATGTACCTTTGTTTTCTGCGTTATTGAGATGTTCATCGCAGAGCTGCTTCCACCTTTCAATCACCTTGCGTCTGTCCGTCAAGACACTCCCATCTCAAATCCTGCACATTTCAGCTCGCGGCACGAAGCCTATGCGGGATGCGTTGAGCTTCAGCAACTTCTTCTATTGGCATTTCTCCTTTTCCTAGCGAAGCTTTTTGTCCCTGAATAGGCGGGTTTGCTGTTTCCGCAACCATGCTGTGAGCTCAGATTTGATGAGGATTGTTTTCTGATAATAACGGTCTGGAGGGCATCGTGGAATAGCTTTTGGGGCGCTAACGCGTCATCACATTATGCAAGGAAAAAATAGGTAAGGGTCAAAATCCCAGTAACTAATAACTAGTATTAGGATAGGTGTACCAGTTATGGCCATAGTAGTTCCCTATTTCGCCATACGTGATATCTTGAATGCCTTCACATTTTGGAAAGTCTTTTGTGTTTTGACAGTTAAATAAAGGATAAATCTTGACGTTAAAACATTCAAAAAGATTAAAAATGTAAAAGTTATCCAAATTTTGCATATGGCCAAATAGGGATCCTATATGGCCATAACTGGCACACTTTCCCTTTACAGGATTTCTGAGAGGAAAACAAAACCACAATAATTTTACATATCGTATATTATTTTTACATATCGTATTTTTAAATATAGTTGCTAATATTTTAAGAGTATTAACATAATGTTCATATATATAATTGTTAGTAAAACTCTCCGCATTTCACACATATATAGCTTCGGTTTGATTGTCGCTGGCGTCGAGCGATATTTTATGATCGCCATCGTCGTCGAAGAATCTCCGAAAAGTGAATTCGAAAAATCCATGATGAAAGGGTTTGCTGCTATCGAACACATCGTCGAAGCTCTGGCCACTTTCCTCGCACGATGAGTCTTGCAGCTTTCCCGGATCAATTGGATCAAAGTTTGATGTGTCAGTTGCATACTTGATTTTTGGTTCGTACGGCGCTGGTTGGTTCCGCAAATCCTTCGTAAAATCGATGGTCCGGAAAAATGGATGAGATTTGATTTTATTCACATCCCTGCCCATGCGTTCATCCTCATTCTTGCACAGCCGAAGGATAATATCTTGACCCTCTGGAGAAAGCTTCGCTTCCGGAGGAATCTTCAGCGTTTGCCGCCAGTTTATCACCTAGAATGTGGACACATGTTACGTATATCGAGGACGATTTGGGGAAAAGAAATACACACCTTAATCTGGGTTTCTTCTGCCGTACTCGCCAGGAAAGGAGGTTGGCCAACCAGCATTTCATATAATATCACACCGACACTCCACCAATCGCACAGCTGAGTGTAGCCACTTCGCAATAGAACTTCGGGAGCAATGTAGTTCGGTGTACCGACGATAGAGTGGGCCTTTGCTCGGTTTTTCTCCCTAAATTTTCGCCTACAAAAAAAAAATACATGGTAACGTTGAACTTAACTGCATTAACACTACAATACCTTTCCAATGGGGGCGGAATCTCTGAACCAGCTTTACTCCATGCTTCCATTGAGTCTTGCCTTGCATGATCTCCTTGAAGAAAGTATTATGTTAGCATGCAACGAAGATATTGAACCTTGTGCACCAGAACTTACCATTCTTTTGATAGTACTTCGAATCATGCGTCCAGCGAAACCCCGTGCAGAGACCAAAGTCGGTAAGTTTGATGTGACCTTTCTTATCGATCAGTACGTTATCCGGTTTAATGTCCCTGATGGCGGAGAATAATTGAATATCATATTATTAGGTAATGCGCTATATCGAATGGTATATCGAATATTGTTCTGAAAACGGCAGTCAATGCGATTCCGGACATGTTCAGAACCGCGATGCAACGCTGCATATATCAAGGAATCTTCTTGGGTGTATAGAAGTGACAGAAATTGATGCTAGTACCAAATGCGGGAACCTATCTGTCTACTAGATACGACGAGCAAGTTGTTGGAGAGGTTGATTTTCAACAGGGTAGTACCGTATACGGTGTACCGAACTTCTCAAGCACGGTAGTGAGCAGCTGCATAGAATAATTCACCATATACTACTTAGGATATGGGAGGAAGAAGAATTGCCTGCTAGCTGGTTGGATGGCCTCATTTGCCCTCTCTTCAAAAAAGGGCATAGATTGGAGTGCGCCAATTACCGAGGAACAACGCTCCTCAATTTGGCGTACAAAATAATGTCACGTATTCTGTTCAACAGATTGAGACTGTTTGAAGAGTCCTTCGTCGGCGTGAAGTGAAGGAAAAAGTATTCCGTACAACACCAAAAATCCTAACCGCGTAGTTGGGGCCTTCAACCGAAACCCGAACGCCTCCGTTCGGGATGTGGCTAAGAACCTGCACCTAAACCGAAATTTTGTCCAGAAGGCCAAAACTAACGCTGGGCTTCGAACGTTCAAGGTACAAAAAGCCCCTAATCGCGACGAGAAGCGGAACAAGTCCGCCAAAACCCGTGCCAGGAAGTTGTACCTCAAAATGCTGACGAAAGTTGAATGCTGCATAATGGACGACGAAAAATATGTGAAGGCCGACTTCAAACAGATCCCCGGCAACCTGTTTTTCACGGCCAAGGATAAGTTCAGCGTTCCGGAGCATGTCCGCACTCAGAAGATGTCCAAATTTGCGAAGAAATTCCTGGTTTGGCAAACCATCTGCACGTGCAGGACACGATGAACGGACAGGTGTACATGAAAGAGTGCCTCCAGAAGCGGCTGCTTCCTCTCCTGAAGGCCCACAACGTCCCAACAATTTTCTGGCCAGATTTGGCCTCATGCCACTACTCCAAGGACGTGCTGAAGTGGTATGCGGACAATAAGGTCAATTTCGTGCCGAAAATGTTCAACCCTCCCAACATTCCAGAGCTCCGCCCCATCGATAAGTACTGGGCGATTATGAAGCAGCACCTTCTTAAACGACCTAAAAGAGTGAAGACAGTCGAGGAACTGAAGAAAGTATGGGTTTACATGCAAAAAACGATTGATTCACAGGTTGTGCAGAATCTTATGGCCGGGGTTAAGGCCAAGGTGCGGGCATTTGCGTATGGACTGTAAATAAAATACGAGTAAAATGGTAAAATGAAGTTTAATAGTTATTTTTCAATCCCTGAAAATTTGATGGCAATCGGATGAAAACTCGAATTTTGCGAATCAATTTTGTGTGTGGCAATTTCATCGTGGACACTCTTTAAATTTCAGGAGTACAACTTGCAGACTCATCCATCTGTTCATTGATTTCAAGGCAGTGTACGATTCAGTGAAAAGAAACGAGTTGTGGGAAATAATGATGGAACATGGTTTTCCAGCGTAGCTAATTAGATTGATGGATTGTTAGATAAACCTTAGAATCTAAGGCTTAGATGGATTGTTCACCATAGCGTTAAAAGGAGCAATAAGGAGAGCTTGCGTGCATAGGAATGGCACTATTATCACACGTTCGTATACCGTGACATGCTCTATTACCGTGAGGTTAAAAAAACTCAAGTTTCAAACGATCAGATAAAAATAACGTATGATTATTTTCAAGTCTTTTATGTTTTATATAGTAGACCGTTTTATATACTTTGCATAAAATATGATTTCAACCATTTTGAAAATTTTAACCATTATTACAGTTGATGTTGTTAAACATACCAGTGTTCCAAATACCGTGCATCTGACCCCGACTGCCAGGTCATATTTTGAAACATCTCTCAATTGAACGAACGAAGTGCATCAAAAATAAAACTTTTGTATCAAACAACGTATTGAGGTTTGCATGATTGATTCGACAAATAAAATATATATTTTACTTCGCCATTTTGGAATTATAACTGAAACACGGTATTTGGAACACATAAGCAACCGTGCCCTAATACCGTGTGTTGGCACCAGGCGATTACATTCTAACATTATTTTTGTTTGTTTGTGTGTGCAACTTTAGTTCAAGTTTGTCAAGGCTTTTTAAATACTACTTAATGTGCTAACGTTTGTGACAATCATTTAGAAAAATAAATAATATAATATGCTAGAAATCCACATAATTTCCAGATACACGTTATTAGGCAACACACGGAATTAGAGCAGGTCACGGTATGCTCCTTGGTTTTGCGGACGATATCGACATAATCGCCAACACTTCATTCAAGTACCACATCTACTACCCGAGTGGCGATGCCTACTCCCAAATAGACCACGTGCTGGTTGATGGGCGACATTTCTCAGATGCCATTGATGTCAGGACCTTCCGAGGCCCTAATATCGACTCGGATCATTATCTCGTTGTAGCTAAAATTCGGGCGCGGTTATCCAGCGTCACGAGTTCCACAACAAACAGAACGCTGCGCTTCAATATACAACGCTTGTCGCTGCGCAGTGCCGTCAGCAACTAGACGAGCAGTTGGGAAGAATCAATGTTGCTGGAAACGTCGACAGTTTGTGGGACCCTATCCACGAAGCTGTGACAACAACGGCGCGGGAAGTGATCGGCACTGGTCAACGACGAAGACGAAACGACTGGTTCGATGAAGAGTGCCAGAGGGTGACAGACATGAAGAATGTCGCCAGAAGCCGTATGCTTGTGGCCGGTACCCGACAGAACAGAGAGCGGGACAGGGCAGCGAGAGCCGAAGAAAAGCGAATCCACCACAGAAAGAACAGGCAGCACGAAGAAAGTGTGGTAGCTGACGCTCAAGAAATCATGAACCGGAATGATATGCGGAGATTCAATGGTGCGCGGCACAATACCGTACCTGTGCCCGTCATGTGCAATGATCGAGAAGGGAATTTGCTGACCGATAAAACGGCGGTGGCTGCCAGGTGGAAGGAGCACTTTCAGCAATTGTTGAACGGTGAAAATGGAAATGTAGCGAGGAACATGATGAACATAGATGATGACGATCAAGCAGTGGACCCACTGACCATAGGAGAGGTTAAAAAGGCTATCAGCGAGCTGAAGAACTGTAAGGCTGCTGGGAAGGACGAGATCCCGGTCGAGCTTCTCAAGCACGGAAGCGAGCAGCTTTACCAGTCGATCCACCGAGTACTTCTGAAGGTATGGGAGGACGAAGAATTGCCCACCGGCTGGTTGGATGGCCTTATCCGCCCTATCTATAAGAACGGAGTGTGCCAATTACAGAGGATTACACTGCTGAATTCGGCGTACAAAATTCTGTCGCGCATCCTGTTTAACAGACTGAGACCGCTTGAGGAGTCCTTCGTCGGCGAATACCAAGCTGGTTTTCGTGAGGGCCGTTCGACAACGGACCAGATGTTTAGCTTGCGAATGATCCTAGACAAATTCCGGGAGTATAACTTGCAGACTCACTATCTGTTTATTGATTTCAAGGCGGCGTACGACTCAGTGAAAAGAAATGAGCTTTGGCAGATAATGTCTGAAAATGGTTTTCCGGCGAAACTAATTAGGCTGATACGTGCTACGCTGGGTGGTTCGAAATCAAGTGTTCAGATCGCAGACGAGGTGTCAACCTCGTTCGTGACGTTAGACGGATTGAAGCAGGGAGACGCACTTTCGAATTTACTGTTCAACATTACACTCGAGGGTGCTATTAGGAGATCTGGCGTGCAGAGAAATGGCACTATTATCACAAGGTCGCACATGCTCCTTGGCTTTGCGGACGAACCCACCTTGAATCGATCGCAGGTCAATGGAAGAGGCCTTCGTACCTCTGAAGAGAGAGACAGCGAGAATAGGCCTGACCATTAATTCTACCAAAACGAAGTACATGGTTGCAGGTAGAGATAGAGTCAGGCATGGTGGTGTAGGTGCTGAGGTAGTGTTTGATGGGGATGCGTTTGAAGTTGTTGAAGAATTTGTTTACCTTGGAACACATGTGACATGTGACAACGACGTTTCCCGCGAAGTGAAAAGACATGTTGCGGCTGCGAATAGGGCCTTTTACGGACTACGTAACCAGCTTAGGTCCCGCAGCTTGCAAACGGAAACAAAATTCGCCATGTATAAAACATTGATTCTTCCGGTGGCTCTTTACGGGCACGAAGCGTGGACGTTGAAAGAGTCAGACCGGAAAGCTCTCGGTGTTTTCGAGCGTAAAGTGCTGTGGACAATACTCGGTGGGAATCTCGAAAATGGTGTGTGGCGCAGACGCATGAATCACGAGTTGTATCAAGTGTGCAAAGATGCGAATATTATCAAGCGTGTAAAATACGGCAGACTTCAGTGGGCTGGTCACTTAGTGCGAATGTCGTAAGAAAGATTTGCGAAAATAATATTCAGCAGGTAGAGGTCGGCGGCTTCGGGAAAGACCACGCTGGCTGTACGCAGTGGAAGAGGACCTGGCGACCCTAAACGTTCGAGGCAACTGGAGAAGTTTCGCCCAAGACCGACGAAGATGGAGCTCTACAATACGCCCGGCAATGGCATGACGCTACGCTGTAGCCATCAAGGTATCAAGGTAGGTATCTAATGCTCTTTCAGTTGCCTTAATGAGATAATATGATTTGTTCGGAAAAAGTAGGAAAACAGCAAGTCAAATTGTCCCATAATGAAAAGTAACCGCATATCAGTCCCACTACAGATTTCTACACCGTGTAACACAAAAATGAACCGTGTTTTGATCATCTTTATATTTTTCTCAGAAAGATATCGTAGTGAAAAGCAAGTTGTGAAAGTTTCATTAAGATTAGAACATGTTTCAATCCTCTGGAATTTTTTGAATTTTCGTATGGAGAATGAGTTGGGAAACTTTGCAGCCCATTTTCTCAATGCCTACTTTTTACAGATAAGACTGACTTGCGATTCACGGCAGTGCAGTTGTGTAAGCTTCTAGAAAGCTATTGTGATGGCAGGATTCTACGGTATGACAAAGAGGAGGGACAGACAAGTGGTCCAATTACCGCGGGAGTGTCTCAAAGTTCAATCCTGGCCCTGCTGTTATGGAATGCGATGTGCGGTGTTAAGATTGTTGACTTCGCTGACCACATCACCCTAATGGTCTATGGCGAATCGATAAAGCAAGTAGAGTTAAGAGCAGCGCATTCTATTTCCATAGTTGAGGAATGGACAGACGGGGTTAGTGGCCTAATGGCGAATTGCTGGAGAATTGCTCTCTTACAGTACTTGGGCTGGTTTAGTGGCTTGTCGGTGGTGTGACATCCCCACACTACCTGAGTTACCTTCTCAGGGGTAAATTAATCACGTTGACAAGGCACTTTAAAGTGTGTTGTGTATCACAAAAGACCAATCCATGTCGCAGTGATAATATACCCATCAGAAAACAAATGGGAACGCGCCCACGCGTCTTTACCTGAGACATCTTGACGAAGGCAGCATGGAACAAAATCTTACCTATGGATGAATCCCATCTTGTGGACACTTTCAATAGCCACCGTCAGCTCGGCAATGTAGAACCTGGCTAAATCTTCTTCAAATATCCCTTTTTTGATTAGAAGCGACATCAGATCACCTCCTGAAAAATAAAAGCATTTAGAAGGAATGAACCAACGGCAAGGAGAAAAAACAAATGCCAACCTGGAATATAATCCATGACGAAGTACAGATTGTCCTTATCCTGAAAACTATAGTACAGCTTAACGACCCATTCGTTGTCCGCCTCGGCCAGAATATCGCGTTCGGCCTTAACGTGCGCCACCTGGTTTCGTTTTAGTACGTCTGATTTCCGGAGCGTTTTCATCGCATACAAATGGTTGGGGGTGTCGATTTTCTTGACCAGGGTCACTTCGCCGAATGCGCCCACTCCGATGGTTTTGATGTGCGAGAACATGGATTTGTCCATTTTGGCGCGTTTTAGTCGTATGTAGTTGCTCTCCTTCTGCCAGAGGAGTTTCCGCATCTCGATCTTGGTTTCCTCCGGAAGGTTCATTTTCGACATTTCGCTCTCCAGCTGCCGGATGCGGAAATTTCGCTGGGTGTAGGATTTCAGCACGTTTTCGATGTGTTGTTCCATGAAGAATTTGTACGCTTGCGGCGAATAGTGACGCACCTTGCACTCGAAACGTTCCGCTTCCTTTTCTTTGGAAATGTGTTTCCGTTCCGGGATAGGCGATTGGTGTTTGATCTTCTTGGAAGGTTCCCCGTGAGGGTGAGTCTTGCTTGCAGGAGATGACCTCTCCGGATGGTCATCCGTTCCGGGAGAAGGATTCGGCGTTATACCATTAGGCTTGGTATTGGCCGGTCTATAGGCGTGCTTTTGGTCGTTTTTATTACTACTGCAGGCATCGAGGTGCTGCATCTGGCTATTGTTCACCCGACCAGCAGATGCACCGTTCGGTGGAAGGTTATTCATAGTTTTGCCACCATTATTTCCGCCGGCGTTGTTATTATTTGCGATATTTTTTATACTTGGTTCATACAGTTTTGAACTAGACGAAATACCGTAATTCAGGTTGTCGCTCATAGTTTTTCCATCACATTCAACTTTATCACCATTGTTGTTATTATTATTCATATTATTATTATCAGTATTATTACTATTATGATTGTTTTTATTATTAATATTATTGTTTATTAAATTGCTAAAGCATTGACTATTGTTATTAGCATGATTTATGAGATTATTTTTATTACTATTACTATGTACAGCATTACCGGCATTCAGGTCATGTAAATTATTATCATCGTTATTACTGCTAGCGATGAAGGCATTGCTACCCTCGGAATATGGAGGAGGTGGTTGCGAATTTCTCGTTTGGGGTGGCGGTTGTTTCTGCTTCAAAATCATTGTCGTATCATATGAGGGTGGATCGACGCTGCCACTTATTGTACTTGTCGTTCCCGTGTTGGCAGCAGGATATGGAATACTCTTCCCTCCACCTGCTCCTCCTCCTGATCCTCCTCCACCTCCGGCCCCTCTTTCCGATGGGACGATATGTGGATGTGGGGACAGGGCATTGACGACTGCCTTCTTGCTCAGCTTCTGCTTCTGCTCTAGGGAAGTGGCGTACGATGGTGGCGGTGGAGCGGGACTTGGGTTAGACGGTTGTATCGGGGTTACACACGTTACATTACCCGTTGTCGGTGCTGAAGGAGCCACTGCAGTCTGGAGGACAGGTTTTTGGACCTGGGTTGACTTTACTGAATGCATTATGATAGGATGCTGCGTATTGGTTTGGCGAGCACCTCTGGCTGGCGGTAAGGCAATAGGTTTGGCCGTTGAACTACTGCAGATGGCATTTTGCGACACAGTAATTGGCGAGGGCGAACCTGCCGAGGCACTTGAGTAGATTCCCGAACTTGGACTTTTACGAAAATCTTGCGATGATTGTGTAGGACTTTGACGGCAATTCATTGATGCCATATAACTCGGCGGCGCCACTTGACTAATTGGCGATATTGGATATGGGGGTGGTGGTTCCGCCGAATTATTATTATAAAAGGACATCTGTTGGTTTAACTGTTGTTGGACTTGTGGTCCATTCTGCACTATGATGGGCGGCCTTAGATTGCTGTTGCTTGATATTGGTGATGTTCCTCGGGCAGGGCTTTGGGACTGAAATTGGCCGTTTCGTGATGTGGCCATCGATGCAGGTGACATACGTTTGAGAAACTGTAGGGGAGGGGGCGTTGAAGGTGTAGATGAACATCGTGGTGGCGGTAAGGGTGGTACATCACTAAAATTAGATGGACAGGGAGAGGGCGAGAATTGAACTCTACCCGTCCCTAGCTGTTGTGAGTGCGGACTATTCGACCGCGAACTTCCCGCTCCAGAATCTAAAGCAGGGCTGTTTCTTGGCAGATGTAGCGATGACGGTGGTATTTCTCTTTCAATACTTGTTTTACGTATTAGCTTTGATGCAGCGGAACTCTGGAATAAAGAAACAAACAGAAAATGTTATACAAGACATTAAGACATAATATTAAAACAGAATGAGTTATTTCTCCCACATACGTGAACTAAGCGAAAGAGCTAAATATACCATGTCCACACAGTTACGGATCACTTTGGCGTTCAACATCGGATAACTCACTCAAAACATAAACGTTGACGTAAAACATATTTTCCCATGTTATATTATTTGTCTTCTACCATTTGTAATGTTAAGCACAATATTCAACCGCTAAATAACGGTGTATTTGACAAATGTTTAGTTAATACCACACAGCTATAGCTATCATTATATGGCCTTTTTCTGTAAGAAGTGCCGTCATTTAGTATGAATTCATTTTTGGAAAACATTTTTCTTGACTGTTGATTCTAAATAGCGAATATTAGCACTTCTAACTAGTGATCCATAATATGGACCAGGAAATGATTTTTTTACCACGGCTATGGATCAAATGAATGTACCGTAAGGACGCCATTCACCGCTCATGCTCCATTCACCGCTCATTGAATGATTTTGAAAAATCTGAACAAATTTTCGCAGCAAAAGTCATCAACATGTATTAGTATACCAGAATGGATTGTATCAGAAGGAAATTCATATGATTTAATTTTATATACTATTTATAAACAATAATTTTAGGCTGTTTAAGGCGGTAAACATGAGTTGAACAATGATTTTATTATGGCAGATCGAAAAATGGTTCTTAGCTGCCACGCTTTAATATGTTGTTGTACTATAGTACAAAGATAACAACTAGCAAATGAGAGTAAATTAATTCCAACTAGTTGTGTATATAGAGCCTCATACTTAGGATGAGCGGTGAATGGCGCCCTACACATGTATCATTGGCATACATATTAATCGGTACCATTATACGTTGTTCACATTTCATCTTCTTTCCTACAAAAACAAATGTTTTATCTTGCGTCTAGTGCAAAAAGTTGCGAAAAATATCGAAAAACCGATTTTTGACAGAATTTAATGTGTTGAAATGCTGTTAAATGAGCGGTGAATGGCGTCCTTACGGTAGATTTCTGTTCTTTTAAGCATTGGATTCGATATTTTCAGACAATAGCACTAAGGATAAAACTAATAAAACATCAAGGTTTGTAAATTTCTTTTTTTATCAGACAAAAATGGGTGGAAAACTCGGTTCGGAGCGAAAACAGTACATGTCTCAGTTACTACAATGCAGTGTCACAAAAAACGACATTTTACCCTTGTTTCCAGCTCTAACACTGCTACAGGGTGTCCGCAAATTATCCGAACAGCTAAATATTGGAATGATGATCTCGCATTGAAAACAATGAAAATTCAATGTCCATGTACCTTTTATAATACATCTATCTGTTAACACAAAAAACAACTTCAAATAATTTCCAAATGATGTGTTATCCCTAGAATGTAAAAGAAATGAATCCAAATGTCATATTATTATTTGAGGTTACCTACAGTTTATTGGCTTCAAGTTAGACTGGAAATAGAAAATTATGCGGTCTAAATCCAGTGAGTTCTATGGACATTTTTCTT
This sequence comes from Aedes aegypti, assembly GCF_002204515.2. Taxonomy (NCBI): domain Eukaryota; kingdom Metazoa; phylum Arthropoda; class Insecta; order Diptera; family Culicidae; genus Aedes; species Aedes aegypti. The sequence goes on along the minus strand of NC_035107.1, from coordinate 158,473,478 downwards.
CCGTCATAAAGCTCGAAAAACAGCTCCTTTTAAGACACCTCAATATATTTGGCTTGGTTTTGCAAATATTTGAAATCGGAAATGTGTCAAATTTACTCCTTAAGAATATAATAAGCCAATGTTCAAAACCATACAAGAATATTGAATTTATTATGCTTGATTATATAGAGCCATGTCTTCAAAGTTTGTACGGATAATTTGCGGACACCCTGTATTTTTTGCAGTAATATGTGTCACATTGTTAACTTTCGCCAAATCATGCAATACAGATGCATTGAGTTGAAAATCTCTTGATTTTGCGTACTGATTCGTAATGTGTCACAATTTGATCCATAATATGAAAATTGATCCATAATATGGTTTTCAGAAACCGATTCAATTTTTAATTTTTATGCAATCCTATGTGAATATTACACTCCAAACAGTTTACTAACCGAAGTTCCAATTTGAAACGATTCAATTCGTGTTTGTAAATTATAATTTTGCGTTTTCCATGTCGTTTTATTGAATTTTATAGGTTGGACTCAACTGTGGGAATATAATGTTGATCCATAACTGTGGGAATATAATGATAGATAAAAAGATCGTTGTTAAGGCTAAGATGGCGTACCATTGCATTGGCACTTCGTGTAACTAACTTGCGGACCTCTAAAAATGGATGATTTTTTTGGGGGTCTTTCTCGGTAAAGATGTCTAAATCTCGAAAGGATGAGACAAATTGTTGCAAAATGTCAGGCGAATAGTTTCCAGAAAAACCCCTGCTTAAATGAATAAATAGTACCGAGAAGATACGCCTCTCTACTTGCGATAATGCCAATAAAAAATCTCACCAGAAATTCTTCAAAGATATTTCCAGGAGTTAATTGTAGATATTCTCAAAATCCGAGAACATCTTGCCAACCATAAATACAATCATCAGGGGATTCGAAAATTCATTAAAGAGGCATGTAGCATCATCACCATCATCATCGATGCTACAACGACGATGCAACATCTCGCCCGATCGGTGATACTATTTTAAATTACAATAGCAGCCCATTTGGCTATCGTTCCTTGAATTCAACAATTGAACTTAAATTCTATAGTCTATACAAATCTATTTTTTGACCATAAGAGGCAATGCCCTCAAATGTATATATAAACACTGTAGGTAGCTCTCAGAAATATAGTTTTTATTCTACTCGCATAGCAAACAGTCTTTGCTTTCTCTCGTTCGCCAAAGTGGTGACCTACCGACGATCGATAATTTATTGTGCAGTCCGTGTATCAGTTTTTTCGCGCTCGAAGTAGTAAACGGTCGTTTACGTGAAATCGTCTAAAAATGTCGCTCGAAGACGAATCGAAGACCAGCGCTGGTGATCGGGTACAACTGGAATCGATAAGTGCCCCGCGCCTCCAACCGCCGAGCATGAGTGAGTCGAATATCGAATCATATTTCCTTTCATTGGAATTTTGGTTCGCGGCGTCGGGAATTAGTGCTAGTGCCCAATACGATACGCGCAAATTCAATATCGTGATGGCGCAAGTCCCTCCCAACAAGCTCTCGGAGTTGCGCGCGATTATCGATGGTGTGCCAGCCAACGACAAGTACACGTACATCAAAACGAAGCTCATCGAACATTTCGCCGACAGCCAACAGAAGCGCCTGCAACGTGTGCTGTCCGATATGCCGCTGGGAGACATGAAGCCCAGCCAATTGTTCAACGAAATGAAGCGCGTAGCTGGATCCTCTCTTGGTGATGCTGTGCTTCTTGATTTGTGGGCATCGAGATTGCCACCCCACGCACAAGCGGCTGTAATTGCATCGAGAGGGGATGCTACTGATAAAACGACTATCGCCGATGCCATTGTCGAATCAATGGGTCTACGCAACATAAACTCCGTCGCTCTGCAGGTGCCGCAGACAGCAGCTCGTGTTCCATCGAAACCAGCACAATCTTCGATAGAGGACCTTCAGCGGGAAATCGCTCAGCTTACCAGTAAGTTAGAAAAAGCGCTCTCTACACGTGATGGTTTTCATGGGCGGTCCCGTTCGCGCAGTCGTAGTAAAACTACATTTTCTCGCCGCGAAAAAACGCCTGCTGATGAAATTTGCTGGTATCACCGTGTTTATGGAGACGCTGCCCGACGGTGCCGCAAACCATGCTGTTTCAATGAAGCGTCGTCGTCCGGCGCTGGGAATAATCAATGACGCCATTCGCCTGCCCCTGCCTTGGAAGTTGGCGAACCTTCCGATGGGGGATCTATTTTTCGCCTGAAAATCACGGACAGTACTACGAACATGCAATTTTTAATCGACACTGGAGCCGACGTGTCCGTTGTTCCAAGAGGTTCCAGCACTAGCAAAATGAAGCCTACGTCGATGAAACTATTCGCCGCCAATGGGACGGCAATCCAAGTGTACGGAGAAGCCCTGCTAAAGATAAATCTCGGTCTGCGCCGGGAGTTTCTTTGGACGTTCCTAATCGCCGATGTCACAACTGGAATCATCGGCGCGGATTTCATCTGTAATTTCGACCTACTAATTAATTTGAAACGCAATCGGCTCATCGATAATACGACCAGCCTCGAATCAGCAGGATTTCTCGCACAAACTAGTGAGTATTCCATCCGTACGTTTAGCTCACTATCGCCATTCGCAGAAATGTTAGCCGAATATCCGTCGATCACCCGACTCGCTCCACCTGGTACGGTAAGCAAATCGACAATCTTCCACCGAATCGAGACCACGGGTCAGCCTGTGTTTGCCAGGCCAAGAAGACTGTCACCGGATAAACTGGAAGCAGCTCGCAACGAGTTCGAGCATCTGATGAAGCTCGGCATCTGCAGACCCTCTAGCAGTAACTGGGCCAGTCCTCTCCACATGGTTAAAAAAGCGGATGGATCTTGGCGACCGTGTGGAGATTATCGCGCCTTAAATGCCCAGACAGTGCCGGATCGATATCCTTTGCCGTACCTCCAGGACTTTACGGCCATTTTGCAAGGGAAAACCAGATTCTCGAAAGTTGACTTGCAGAAGGCCTTCCATCAAGTCCCGATCCATCCGGATGACATTCCGAAGACTGCTATCACGACTCCATTCGGCTTGTTTGAATTTTCGTTTATGACGTTTGGACTTCGAAATGCCGCCCAGACATTCCAACGTTTGATCCACGACGTAGTCCGAGGTTTAGACTTTGTATACCCCTACATTGACGACCTGTTTATTGCCTCATCTTCCCCGGAGGAACATCGTGACCATTTGCGCCAGCTGTTTGAAAGGCTCAAGCAGCACAATCTGGCAATCAACGTCGCCAAGTGTGAATTCGGTCGAGATAGAATGGCTTTTCTGGGACATATGGTTACCCCCAAGGGAATAAGCCCATTACCAGAGCGCGTGGAGGCGATTCAAAACTTCAAGAAGCCGTCTTCAGTGAAGGAGCTGAAAAGTTTCTTGGCGATGATAAACTTTTATCGACGATTCCTTCCGAATGCCATCGAAGCCCAAATACCATTGCTGGCGATGACCCCTGGCAATAAGCGAAACGATCGCTCGCCGCTAGTTTGGACCGATGAAACCACCACGGCTTTCGAAAGATGTAAACATGGGTGGACGCTTCCGATACAGCAGCGGGTGCGGCGCTACACCAGATAGTCGACGGAGAACTTCAACCACTAGGATTTTTTTCGAAGAAATTCGACTCTGCTCAGCTACGGTACAGCACCTACGATCGAGAATTGACCGCAATTTACCTTGCGGTGCGGCATTTTAAGTATATGCTGGAAGGGAGGAGCTGCCATGTTTACACCGACCACAAGCCGATCACCTTTGCCTTTCGTCAGAAGCCCGATAAAGCAACCGACCGACAAGCTCGCCAGTTGGACTATATTGGACAGATCACAACGGACATTCGGCATATCGTCGGCAAGGAGAATGTCGTCGCCGATCTTCTTTCGCGCATTGCCTCCGTTCGAGCCAAACCAGCGATAGACTTCGACGCCCTCGCCGACGACCAGCAAATCAACGAAGAGCTGCAAAACATTGTTCAAGGTAAATCAAAAACAAGTTTAAAGCTGAAACTTTTTACCATTCCAGGCAATTCAAAACAACTGTTTTGTGATTGCACGGACGATCGCATTCGTCCTTTCGTTACGGAAAAGTTCCGTAATGCTGCCCTGCACGCAACGCACTCACTCTCTCATCCTGGCACACGTGCGACGGCTAAATTGATGACGCAACGATTCGTTTGGCCGAGCATCAGAAGGGACAGCATCGCTTTTGCAAGGAACTGCTTGCAGTGTCAACGGTCCAAGGTGACGCGCCACACACAATCGCCCATTGCGCGCTACTCTTCGCCAGATGTTCGATTTTCGCACATAAATATCGACATAGTTGGACCATTTCCCCCAAGCAAGGGAAATCGCTATTGCCTTACCATCATCGACCGTTTCTCCCGGTGGCCGGAGGCGATCCCTGTGCCAGATATGACAGCGCAGACCATCGCCGAGGCGCTTGTCGTTGGATGGATTGCGGGCTTTGGTGTACCGACCTTCATTACGACCGACCAAGGACGCCAATTTGAGTCTTCACTGTTTGCTGAGTTGGTTCGTCTGCTCGGTATCAGCCATCTCCGAACGACAGCATACCACCCCCAAGCAAACGGTATGATAGAACGGTGGCATAGGACGTTGAAGGCATCTATTCTGTGCCATGACACCGACCGCTGGAATGAACACCTTCCGATGATCTTACTTGGACTACGAACAACGCATAAGGAAGACATCGGAGCATCGCCAGCAGAGATGGTTTACGGATCGACCCTCCGCATTCCGTCCGAATTCTTCGCTGATAGCTCCAACAAACCCAGCGAAGCCGAGTTCGTAGTAAATCTGCGAGAAGCGATGCGAAAACTACGACCAACCGACACGACTTGGCACGGCAATCGAAGCGTTTTTGTACATCGAGAACTCAGCACTTGCCAGCATGTATTCATCCGCAATGATTCAGTACGACCATCATTATCACCACCTTACGATGGTCCCTATGAGGTGGTAAGCCGAAGCAGCAAACATTTCACGGTTGACATCAAAGGACGAAAGGTGAACGTTTCGATCGACCGATTGAAGCCTGCCTATTCCACGAAGGAGCAACTGAGTAGCTCAGAGCCTGAAGCTACTCCCACCACTACAACTTCTCCGACTAGGGTCACTCGTTCTGGCCGACGAGTTGTCTTTCCGGACAGATATCGCTAGGATCCCTAGTCTAGGAGGGGAGTACTGTAGCATCATCACCATCATCATCGATGCTACAACGACGATGCAACATCTCGCCCGATCGGTGATACTATTTTAAATTACAATAGCAGCCCATTTGGCTATCGTTCCTTGAATTCAACAATTGAACTTAAATTCTATAGTCTATACAAATCTATTTTTTGACCATAAGAGGCAATGCCCTCAAATGTATATATAAACACTGTAGGTAGCTCTCAGAAATATAGTTTTTATTCTACTCGCACAGCAAACAGTCTTTGCTTTCTCTCGTTCGCCAAAGGCATAAATACAAGATATTACCAGGTGTTGCTGCCAGCACTGCCCCGCAGTGTAACCATAACTGAACCGTTGAACAGTGATAACAGGGAGAAGTCAACGGCTAGGAGAAAGCTATCATTGTCCATCCGTAGACAAAGAAGAACCTAAATTTAAACACAGATTGTACCGTGAACACGAGAGAAACAAATCTAAAATCACATAAATTATTTGTATTTATTTGTATTTATTGTTAGTTATTGTGTACGATAACTTGCTGTTTATACAAACGTTTGATCAAGTCAAGGAAAAACAATTTTAGGATTAGATTACATTGGATAACAAAGCTTTCAACAAAATAATGAAAATAAAGTGTATGCTTCCTTAATTACTACGCATACGCTGCTTCAAAGCTTCCTTGAAGCTTGTTGCTGATGGCATCGTTCGAAGTGCAAAGGGGAGATTATTCCACTGGGAGATGCCACTCACAAGTATACTTTTTCTAGCGATCGAAGAATACCGTGGAGTTACGAAGGTTCTAGCTCGTTCCATTTGTCCTCGTTGCATATGCTGTTGAAGATACTCAGGCAGCTGTCCATTGGCCGTGTAGTTCCGACGACTAGAATAGAACTACGGACGACCTGTTCCGGTGGTAAGAGTCCACCAAACGGGGTAACCCCAATTCAAGGTGTCATGCGAAAAACCGTGCTGAGGAATGAATGGTCGAAGGGGTGAAAAAGATGTTCGGCCATTAACGGAGCCTGTGGGGCACCTGGGCACCCCTCACAGTATTTTGTCCCTTACCGCGTTAATGCAGGGCTCTGGCGTGGTGGACCTCTTTTCCCGTGCTACTCGTGGGATTCAAAAATGAGTACAATATCTAATCAAAACAATAGTAGTAGTGCAGGTAGTAGCAGTAGTAGGGAAGCGAACCCCTTCGCAAGAAGTGGGCTAGCTAGATCTCCGTTGAGGAGAGTAGAAGCAGGAGGAGGCAGCAGTGCACGTAGTGCCAGTGCTGGAAACCATATTTCATCCCCGGCTAACGCATCGGGTGAAGTGGTGGATGGAGCGTGGTTGATGAGGGCCATCAATAAAAGTAGAGATGGGCTCTCTGCGTTGGAAGTGGCTGCACAGCAGCTCGACTCCATAATTGACTTTGCGTCCTCGAAGTCTAACATCAGCAAGGACCTCAAGCAGGCCTTGTTTAGACTTCGTAAGTCAATGTTTACGGCCAAGCAGAACCATGCTGAACCCATGGTGACTGTGGCTGCGGCAGAACCCGTGGAATTTAAGGTGCCGAAGTCTACCCAGACGGAACCCTTCGTTTTCGCGGGTAGCCCCAAAAGCGTGGAAGCGAATGCTTACAACAAGCAATCGCAGAAGCGCGCGAGGCAGCCGTCAGGGGAGGAGCTACCCGGCGGCGCTCGTAAGGCCAGGCGGATACTAACCCCGAAAACCGGCAGAAGTGCCGGAAAATCGGACCCCAGCCAGGCGTCCCGGAAAGCCGAGAAGGGTGGGCCCGAAAAGGCTGGCCCCTCACGGAGTGATGGGAACAGGGGGTTGCGACCTTTGAGAGGTCCTTCATCACCACAGGTCAGGGCGGAGCAGGGGGGGGGACGCCCCCTGGACAACCGTAGTGAGGAAGAAGAAGAAGAAGAAACAGGAGAACCAGGAGCGCAGGGATACCAGACCTAAGAAAGCTAAGAGGGTAGGTGCCAAGCGCGAGAAGGGTGATGCGATCATCATCAAGACGGAAGAGTCCAAGTACTCGGAAGTCCTGAAGGCGATGCGCAGTGACGTGAAGCTTGCGGATCTAGGAGCCGACGTACGCAGTGTCAGACGCACTCGTACAGGTGAAATGATCCTCGAGCTTAAGCGCGACAAGGAGCGCAAGGGCGCCGCCTACAAAAGTTTGGCGGAAGAGGTGCTTGGCGCTGGTGTTGAAGTGAGGGCTCTGACGCAGTCAGTGACTCTGAAGGTGATGAACCTTGACGAGATCACCAACGCAGAAGAGCTCGTCACGGCACTGCGGCAACAGTGCGAAGTGCAGGTGCCCACCACCGCCGTTCAGCTACGGAAAGGTCCGGCAGGTACTCAGGTGGCCTTAGTACATCTATCTGTGGCAGACGCAAATAAGTCCGCTAAGGTAGGTAAGATCAAAGTTGGTTGGTCAGTATGTTCACTGAACATACATGAGCAACCAGTGATCTGCTTTAGGTGCAGGGAACCTGGACACAAGTCCTGGGGCTGTAAAGGCCCTGATAGGACCAAGTTGTGCAGGCGTTGTGGTGAGGAAGGTCATAAGGCACTAGGCTGCAAGAACCCTCCCAAGTGCTTGATTTGTTCCGGCAAGTCCGTGAACAACAATCACCCAACGGGAGGCTCAAGGTGCCCGACCTTCAAACGAACCATTAACGAAAAGTCACAGTGCAGGTAACGCAGCTGAACCTGAACCACTGTGACGCAGCTCAGCAACTGCTGTACCAGTCAGTTGCTGAGTGGGGGACGGACATCGCCATCATATCGGACCCATACCGAGTACCCGCCGGCAACGGCAACTGGGTCGTGGATGGATCCGGAAAAATGGCGGCGATATGGACAACGGGTAAATACCCTGTCCAGCAGTTGGTGTCTACTACATACGAGGGCTTCGTGATCGCCAAGGTAAACGGGGTCCTCTTCTGTAGCTGCTATGCGCCTCCGAGTTGGTCGACCGAGCGGTTCACGCAGATGCTGGACTGCATGACGACCGTGCTGACAGGGCGAAGGCCAGTAGTAATAGCGGGTGACTTCAATGCCTGGGCCGTGGAATGGGGAAGCCGTTTCACGAACCAGCGAGGTCAAATCCTGCTAGAGGCACTGGCCGTGCTGGATGTCGATCTGGCTAATGTTGGTACCAAAAGTACCTTCAGCCGAAACGGAGCGGAGTCGATTATCGACGTTACTTTTTGTAGTCCTGGCCTAACGAGTAGTTCGAACTGGAGGGTAGACGATGCCTACACTCACAGCGACCACCTGGCGGTTCGCTACAGTATCGACTACAACAACAGCAGGCAGCGGGTTGAGGAAGCGGCTAGGTCAAGGCCAAGCCCTCGTAGGTGGAAGACATCGTACTTCAATGATGAAGTACTTAGGGAGGCGCTCCGCCGTAAGCGTAACCTACTCGGCCTAAGCGGGGACGAACTGGTAGCGGTGCTTAAGCGTGCATGCGATGCGACCATGCCTAGAAAAGTCCACCCTAGGAATGGGAGACCACCGACGTACTGGTGGACTCAAGCTATTGCGAACCTGCGCCGTGCCTGCCTACGGGCCAGGAGACGGATGCAGCGAGCACGTACCGAGCAGGAGCGTGAAGAACGACGGGCGGTGTTCACCGCTGCCAAAGTCGCGCTGAAGTCCGAGATAAGGGCAAGCAAAAAGGCCTGCTTCGAGGGACTCTGTCAGAGTGCCAACGCGAACCCGTGGGGTGATGCCTACAGGATCGTAATGGCGAAGACAAGAGGTGCAATTGCTTCTACGGAGCAATCTCCACAGATGCTGGAGGGGATCATCGAGGGGCTCTTCCCGCGCCACAACCCTAGCCCATGGCCTCCTTTTGGAGGACAGCCGGGGATTGGGGCTGGCGATGAGGATAGAGTAACTGATGAGGAACTTGTAGGGATTGCAAAATCCCTAAGCATGGGGAAGGCACCAGGTCCGGACGGAGTTCCAAACCTGGCCCTCAAAGTCGCAATCTTGGAGGCTCCCGGTATGTTCAGATCTGCTATGCAGATATGCCTGGACGAGGGAGTATTTCCAGATGCGTGGAAGAGGCAGAGCCTGGTACTATTGCCAAAGGCGGGGAAACCACCCGGTGACCCGTCGGCGTATAGACCAATATGCTTGATTGACACTGTGGGGAAAGTGCTCGAGAAGATCATCCTCAACAGACTGTCGAGGTACACCGAGGGTGTAAATGGTCTCTCAGGCAACCAGTTCGGCTTCCGGAAAGGGAGGTCCACCGTAGACGCTATCCTGACGGTTAAGAAAACCGCTGAGATAGCACTCCAGCGTAAGAGGAGGGGTATTCGCTACTGCGCAGTAGTGACTCTGGATTAGACCTATTCATATTTTCAAAAATATCTGGAAACTAGCCAGTCAACCAATACTTTGATTTTTCATTGCGAAATGAACTGCTGGCCAAAATTTCACTCAATTTAGAGTAAATTTAGTTGTGCTTCAATTCAATTATGTGTTTTTGGGCTATTTTCAAGCTTTAAAAAATCATAACTACCGAACGAAACATCAAAATGTATCGAAAATACCTCTACATAGTAGTTTATTCAATTCTACGAACTTTTGCCGAACACGATTTTATGATTGGAGCAAGTTTTAACATAGTTTGGTTGAGGTTTGTATCTCGAGGTTCTTAAAAATCTCTTTTTTCGGGAAGTGTTTTCACTGAAAAGCTTGCCTGCATGAAAATTTCGGATTTTTAATTTTCAGACATGAAGACTATGCATATGTAAAAGTCAATCCCGTTCAAAGTTACCATTTACCTTACGAAAATAAATTGTAAAAAATAGGTAATTATGAAGCACATTTGTAAATCCACTGTGGGTGAGCCAAGAGCACCACCGTGAGCTTCAAAGAATACAAAAAATGAACACGTTAGCACTGCCTTTTCTCAGTCGATGATGATGATTGTTTTCAAATCGTTCTAAATGATCAGTGAAATGCGGTCAAAACAATCATCACTCGGAAAGAAAAAGCAGTGCTAACTTGTTCAATTCATTCGTTTTCGGTACATGTGTCATGCATGATTTAATTATCATCAGGTTGCGATGCGGTGTTCGATCTTTGGGCATTTATTGTAATTTATTGCCTCAAGCAACATGTAAGCTGTTGATGGTCAATGAATTCATATATGTGTTATGTTTGATTCCCGTTGACTAGGGCCTGAAAAAATAATGCCAATGGGTGTTTTATATACCATGTATATTGAGAAAACTGTAATTTCTGGGTACTGTGGAGAACAAATTTGGATCAAACAATGCTTAAACTCGATTTAATCTTATTAGCGTGTTCGACAAACTTTAACAGAATAGAATTAGCTTTCAAATAGTGGTAACAGCAAGTGGTTTTGATTTTTCACATGCTAGTTATGATTTTTCAAACTTTGAAATAAGCCCAAAAACACATTTTCAACTTGAAGCATACTGAAATCTTTATCAAATGAGCTGAAAATTTGAACAGACATTGTTCTTGGCATGAGAATTCCGAATACTGCTTGACCGGTAGATTTCCAGACATTTTTTCAAATATGAACAGGTCTACTCTGGATGTAAGGAACGCATTTAATAGTGCCAGTTGGGCGGCTATTGCTGATGCGCTCCTGCGTCTGGGGATAGCCGAGTACCTGTACAAGATTCTCGGAAGTTACTTCCAGAATCGGGTATTAGTCTATGACACAGAGGTGGGTCGGAAGTGCTTTCACATAACCTCAGGAGTCCCGCAAGGTTCCATCCTGGGTCCGGTGTTATGGAATGTCATGTACGACGAGGTGTTGAGATTAAAATTCCCGGCGGGTGTGGTCATCGTTGGCTTTGCCGACGATATTACGCTGGAGGTCTATGGTGAATCGATCGAAGAAGTGGAATTGACTGCAGCCCACTCGATCGCAATTGTGGAGGAGTGGATGAGCTCCAGGAAACTGGAATTGGCTCACCACAAGACTGAGGCTGTTGTTGTCAACGGTGTCGGTGCAGCAAGCGGTGATCAGTGTAGGCGACTGCACAATCACTTCGAAGCGCTCCGTCAAACACTTGGGGGTGATGATCGACGACAAGCTTACCTTCGGTAGCCATGTCGATTATGCCTGCAAGAGAGCCTCCACAGCTATTGTGGCACTGTCCCGGATGATGTCCAATAGCTCTGCGGTGTACGCCAGTAAGCGTAAGCTTATGGTCAGTGTCGCCTCGTCCATACTGAGGTATGGTGGCCCGGCTTGGGGCACGGCTTTGAGTACCAATAGCTACCGTAGCAAGCTAGAGAGTACTTATAGGCTAATGTGCCTGAGGGTTGCGAGCGCGTACCGTACCGTGTCACACGATGCACTCTGTGTCATCACCGGTATGATGCCTATTGGTATCCTTATCATGGAAGACATAGAGTGTTTCGAAATGCGCGGCACAAGAGGCATACGCAGGACTGCCAGACTGGCCTCCATGGTCAAATGGCAGCGCGCGTGGGACAGTTCCACCAAGGGAGTGTGGACTCACAGGTTGATTCCGAGGTTGGATATCTGGGTCAATAGGCGCCATGGGGAACTAACATTCCACCTAACACAGGTCCTTTCAGGCCATGGATGCTTTAGACAGTATCTACACCGTTTCGGTCATGCGGGTTCTCCCGAATGTCCAGTTTGTGCAGGTTTAGAGGAAACGGCGGAACACGTTTTGTTCGTGTGCCCGCGTTTCCGCACAATGCGTGACCGCATGTTTGCCACATGCGGTCGGGACACGACTCCGGACAATTTGGTCCAGAGGATGTGTGCAGACGAGTTTGGCTGGAATGCCGTTTCATCGGCTATCACCCACATTGTCTCGGAACTCCAAAGGAGGTGGCGTGTGGACTCGAGGAGTGACTAGTGCAGACGCTAAACAACAGGTGGTCCAAGGGTTCGCAGTCGGCTACGTAGGTCATACCGGTGCCCTACGGTCGAAATCGACCCTTACAGCGATTAAGTGGCCGCGGGGAGAACATCCTGGTAGCGCTGCTGTCGTGGCGCCGGCCTACTGGGTGGATACGAGCCTCTGGTTGTTCGGGGCAGGTGGAGGCCCCTTCGTCAGCAATCCCAGCTGGTGCTAGCTGATAGGGCCTGAGCCTTCAGTAGGTCAAATTGCGAAGCCCGCAGTATCAGTTCTTGATACCTGCGGTGCAGCTGGGCGCGGGCTTAGTGGTCGACCCTGCCCGCTTTCAGCGGACAACGGGAGGTGAGGACCACCCGGGAAGCTGGCAATGCGCCAGCATGCTACCTTGGTGGACCCCCATAAGCGTGTCATCGATGTTCGTTGCTGCATGGCTACGCAGCTAACCTGGAGGATGCGATGTGCAATAGCCCCTCTCCGAAGCAATGCCTTCTTGGTGGTCCCGGAGAGACGAAGGGTTTGGCGGCAATGGAAATGGTTTAGTGGGTCGGGGGTGTAGTCCTGTTTACTGCTTGTACGTAGTAAATGGTCCCCAACCCCACACTCCCGGACCTCGGTCCGGAGTCTGTTGAGCAGATTATCCCCCCATTGCTTAGAAGGAAAAAAAAGGCAGCTGTCCATGGTACCCTAGTCTCATAAAGCAGCATACTCGTAGGTGATAGTATTGTTGAAGATCGCAACCAGTGATTGTGTTTCTGAAGGCTTGCGTTGAGTCCCTGCGCCGTAGACCATAGACGAAGCGAATTGCAGCCTTGAAACATCGATGAAGTTGTTGTTTTTGCAGGTTCGTAAGTCCAGGGTAGAATACTACATCACCGTAGGTGAGGATCGGCATCACAACCGCTTGGATCAATTTTCTTCGCGTGGGCACAGGTAACACAGGTGAGAAACGTTTCATGACTCTTACTGAGTTGAATACTTTAGACGTGATTGCGTTTACCTGTTGTGACCAACTGAATTTGCTGTCCAATTGCAAGCCTAGGTTTGTTACCACTTCTGATAATTGAATTGTTTCACCACAGAAAATGATATCAGCGTTAGGTGGAAGTTCTTCTCTGCTAAATATTACCGCTTACGTCTTTTTAGGATTGGGGTGTAGACCGTTTCCTGCTGCCCATCGTTCAATCGCTTGAAGGTCTCTGTTGATTGCTTGAATTAGTAGATGGAGATCCTCCGTTGGACCAGTGGTGTAGATTTGCAGATCGTCCGCGTAGAGTTGGTAGTGGCACATCAAGACCGAAGGTAGGCTGTTCACATATAAGCTGAAGAGCAGGGAGCTGAGACACGATCCTTGTGGTGTGCCATCCAAGAGAGTTCGTGCGCTGGAAACATTGTCTCCCATTTTGACCACTTGGCTCCTCTGACCGAGGAATGATTGCACCAAGTTGCAAGCAGTTGTCGAAAAACTGAATTCGTTGCGAAGCTTGCTGTGCAGCAGAGGATGAAGTACTGAATTGAAGGCTAGTGAAAAATCAACCAAAACCATCACTGTGCACTGCCTTCCATCTAGCCCGACCAATACGTCGTGAGAAACCTTAGCGAGGGTGGTTGTTATACTGTGACGTTTGCGATAGCCGCTCTGATTCGTCGCTAGCATTGATGGCTCGGAAGAATTGAGATGCTCAGTAATCTGAGCGAGCAAGATTTTTTCCAGAATTTTGGACACAGCTGGCAGAACACTTATTGGTCTGAAGTCTTTGTGTGCCTCTGGATGAGAGATCTTTGGAATTGGGTGCACGATAGCATTTTTCCAAATCTTGGGAAACACTTGGGAGGCGATGATTTTATTGAAAAGGTCTACCAGTAATGGCAACACAAAAGGCGAAAGCATTTTTATGAAGGATATCGGGATCTCGTCACTACCAACTGCGTTAGATGTTATTTGGTGCATATATTTGTTAACTTCGTTAACACTCACAGCTTGAAAATCGAACGGAGCATTAACTTCCCTAACTGGAAAGTTCTGGGTGGTGTATCTGCTGATTTGCGCCGAGAGATGCTGTGGCTGCCCGGTGTCGTTTCCAAGTTGGCGATGCCCTTCGGCGAAGAACTCATTCATTCCGTCAACATCTAAATCACCATTGCTGCAATCTTTTCGACTGTTGTTATGGACTCCCTCTCGGCGAAGATTGCTCCAAAGCTGTTGTGCGGGTAGATTGGGATCGAAATACTTTTCGCCATATCGTTTTTTAGCCGCAGAAATGAGTGTAGCAGTTCTGCTGCGTTTTTGCTGATAGTCGTTCCACTGTGGATCCCCCTTCTTCCTGTTAGGGTTTCTAGCATACAATGAGTAAGCCAAATCCCTGGTCTTAACAGCTTCTTCGATTTCGTTGGTCATCCATGGCGTTCGCTTGTCACGGACGGTTATGGTTTTCTCTGGTGCATGATTGTCGAGGAGCGTACGTAGTTCCGTTGTTAGTATTTCCGTCTTAACGTCGATGTCCTCACACTGATAGAAGTTGGTCATATCTCTGCTTACGAAGTCAGCTTGTAGTCGAAGTGGATCGATGCGCCGTAGGTTACGTATTTTGATTCGTTGTGGCGTAGGTTTAGGGACCTTAACGTTAGCGATGAGGAAAATTGCTTCGTGGTCGGAAATAGTGCTGGCACATGAGGTTTTGCTGGTGATAATCGTTTCTGGAGAGCTAGTGATCATTAGATCAATAGTCGTTGCACTGTGTTCGGTGATCCGAGTGGATGACGTGGGAAGCAGTGTCAAGCCGAAGATGTGGTTAGCTCGGTTGAGTGCCTCATAGTTCGGACTAGATTGCGTGGCCGCTACATTAATATTAAAATCGCCAATCACAAAGAGACGATCGATTTCGAAGTCCTGTAAATCGAGCAGGAGGCGCTCATAGCACTGCGAAAATTGTTGATTACAGGCTGTTGCGTTGTAGAGGACAACTATGCAGATGTTCAGGTTGCTGATTTTTGCTTTTACAGCCAGGTATTCGACTCGATTGGCGATGGGTTGACTGGGATCAAAGGTAGACTTGAGAATGGATGTGGCCTTGATTCCTTTACGAATGTAAAGCCCAACACCTCCACATGTTTTTGCGCCACGACCACGTCCAGCTGGCAATGAATGTCGTATAAAGTTGAAACCGGGAATGCGAATTGGTCCTAGGGGGGCAGAACCTTTCAGCTTGGTTTCTGACAGTCCAAAGAAATGATAAGAAGTCTGATCTAGCATGATTTTGACGCCATCTATGTGGCGCTCTAACCCTCGGACATTCAGATGTCCGATCCGAAGTTTGTTCAAGTAGGTAGTCATATTCGGTGTAGGTTACGTCAGCGAGGTAGTGGAGAAAGATGTTATTGTTGAGAGGAAGCGAAACCTGAGGATTCGGCATCGAAAAATACCGAGGACTCGTTTCCAGCAGGTTCGGGTCCGACCAGCGAAAGAAGATGATGCGCATCTTTTATGGGAGTGTAACGCATTTGTCCTGGAAGCTTGACCGATACTCGATCATTTTTTACGTACACGGATGAAAGTTGGCGTTTGATTTTCATCCGAGGAGCAAGATTGCGGATTCTGAAAGTTTGGATAGACAGCACTTCGTTCACGGTAAAGCGGTATTCCAGAGAAAAACCAGCTTTTAGTGAACTTAGCTTCGCTGTTTTGTGCTTCTCAAAGTAGCGTCGTAGCACGTCTTCCTTTGCGTTGACAGAAGTAACGACGACGATGATTGCGGGATTGAGCGTGCGATCTGACCACTTTGATTTCCCACCGTCGAGACGAAAGCATTTTGTTACTTGCTGCATCGCATCTGTAGCTTCGAGGAAATCAAGGAAGTTTCGCACGAGGTTCCATACATTTTCACCCTGACGAAATGGAACTTTGTTGATCGAAATACGAAATCCATTCACCGACTGAGTACAAATTTGTGCCATTTTCGATCCAGACTGAATTGCTTCAATCTTTTCATCGATCTGGATTAGCGCTTTTTTGTGCGAAGTGTATTTTTCGTCTAGCTGTATCACTTCGTTTAGTTTGCACTGTAGTCGGTCAATGTTTCTCTTGTGTAGGACCTTGAGAGAGTCCAGCTCAATCTGAAGTTGATTGATCCGATTTGATAGTTCCGCAATCTGTTCCTCTGACTTAGATAAGCTGACTGTGTTGACTGTCGCTGTGTTGGTGGCTTGCTTCCAAATCAGACTTCCTTTGACGGCGCACTCCTCGCAGAAAAACCAAAAGTTGCCAGCCTCCGCCAAGAGCTCATTTCCGATGCGAACGCAAACTCTGTGAAACCATTTGCAGCAGCCATCACAGCATACCCATCCAATTACTGACCTCTTTGCTTTCTTGCATCTTCGCTTTGCTGGTGGATTCTCTTGTCCACAGGTCGAACAGATGTCCTTGACCATGATATGAAATCACTACGGCTGACGTTTTCCGAGAATTTCACAGCGCGAGCTACCGAGTTCTCGAAAATAGGTTATGTCTAGCGAATTAATGAAAAACACCAAAACTTGGTAACTGAACCGCAATTATACGCGAAAACACGGGGAAACGGACACGGACGGCGTTCCCGCAAAGGGAACAGGAAAACTTGGTGGAATTGGTTGGTTTTCCACCGGAAAATGTTCAAATTGTCGGAGCGAAAAAATACCACGACTTGATGTTCGCAGTGTTGCCAGTTTGCTATGATTAGACTCCAATACCGATAATTGTGAGTATGGAAACTTACTATAAAACTAAAACTAATGAGAAAATAAATTTTCAGCTTAAAGCTGTCGTCACACCCTAAATTTTGGAGTTTTGTGAGCTGCTCTTAATAATCGGCGAGAGCCCCTTTGTTCTCTGAACAAATCTTTAAGAATTATCGCTATGTCGAACCCGCATCATTCAGCCAACACCTCAAACCCAGCAACACCAGCCAATGGACACACCACTAGCTGCGAGTGTTGTGATCGTCCGGAGACGATCGATGATTACGTTCAATGCGATCAATGTAATGGATGGTGGCATATGAAGTGTGCAGAACTGACAGCATCGGTAGCAGATCGATCGTGGACCTGCAGTCACTGTTTACCGTTGAGTGTTTCTTCCAGGCTATCGACATGGATGGAGACACCATCGGGCCCTCCCGATTGGCTTGTCAGATGGATCGTGCCCGGGACATCCTGTCTACTAGCAGGATCAGTCGGCGAACGAGTTTGGACAAAGTGAAACAGTGGAAGCAGAAATGTGCTGAGCAGTCCGAAGGCGCGCAGGGTCTACCGCCGGTGAACCTTGCAGCAGTTCCTCAGGCATCACTAAACGACTCGAGAGGCGGCAGTTCGATGCAACAGGTTCCATCAAAATCCAACGTTTCAGCGGTACCTCCAGCGGATCCGAACCAAATACAGCAGTCAGATGTTCACGCATGCGAGCTAGTTTCGGTAGGCTTGCCTCAGGGATACAGTACGCACAAGCCGTCTGTTTAAATTCGACGGTAAAAGCATGTAGTCTTCCGAAGTTCAACCACGCAAAGAGAGATCAGCAGCAGTACACCGGCGCAATATCTAAGGCTATTCCGAACCAACAACATTTAGCCAACGCTGTAGGTAAATCCCATTCCCAAGAACACCCCGTAGCACAACAAGGTAAGCCACTTCGTGATCCTTTTACCATTCCACCCCAATCATCAAAATATGATAACTCCCTCCAACAAATTATAAAACAATCCGGAAGTCTGGCATCATCAGCCACGGCTTCCTCTTTCCATACAAATATGCTTCCATTTAGAACGAATACTCTTTCACTAGCTGAAACGAATGTTGGCATTGCGCCACCGGTAAATTCGAATCAGAGTTCAATATCAGCCTTCCCAGCAGTGGGACTATCGAATGTAGGCCTTTCGTCACATGCAAATCCAACTTTGTATTCTGGACCAGTCCCTTCAATTCCGGGACTACAGAATGTTGGCTCTTTGCCTCAACCAAATCCGGTTACATCTTTCGGAATAGTTCCGGGACTACCGATTATTTATCAGTTTACTCCGTCCCCCACGCAGTTAGCCGCGCGTCAAGTTATGTTACGCGATTTACCGCCGTTTTCTGGCGATTCTGCTGATTGGCCTATATTCATCAGCAGCTTTATGAACAGGTTGGCTGTTTGGGCACGTCAGGAGTTAATCATCAATGTTAACTTCCTTTTCCCGATCAGCCTAGATAGCCGCGTAGTGTCGGTAGCGGTTGTTTCAACTGGCTAAGAATTAACACTACGGACTGCCTGTTCCGGTGGTAAAATCCACCTCACAGGTGACCCCTAATTCATACGTCAGTTAGTGCTCAACTCCCGAGCCGATCAGTCGATCTTTTCGATAGAGCGTAGTTCGGAAGCCGTTCACGGACGATTTCATACAGAGTTAATCGGTTTGAGCGGCCGTCGCTACAAAATTTGTAGATTCGCAGTTGCCGCGTCGCCGTGATCCGCGATGCCGCGCCGCGAAAATACTTTTCGCGTCGATTACTCGCAGTTTCCGAGACAATTTTCCCACGACGAGATTCATAAATTCGTCGGGAAGGAACTCGGTCTATCGCGAGAAAACGTACGTCTACTTCAACCAAGCAAGCGGCTGGGCTGCACCTTCGTGGAGGTCAACAGCCTTGAACTTGCTGAAACAATCGTCCGAGAGCACGACAACAAGCACGATTTCGTGTTTGATGGAAAGGCGTACAAGTTGCGTATACTGATGGAGGACGGAGCTGTGGAGGTGCGGTTGTTCGATCTCTCCAACGACGTCACCAACGACCAAATTGCCGAGTTTCTCGCGGAGTATGGAGACGTGCTCAATATTCAGGATCTCCTATGGGACGAACGATCTCCATTCGCTGGTGTTAAAACCGGTGTACGCATAGCTCGAATGGTGGTGAAGAAAAATATTCCTTCTCTCATTACGATTCGGGGTGAAGACACGGCGGTGGGTTACAGGGGGCAACGCCAAACCTGTATGCATTGCCAAGAGTTCGTACATATTGGAATACCATGTGTACAGAACAAAAAACTGCTCGTGCAGAAACTCGCAGCAGACCAATCCTATGCCAACGTCGCGAGACAGCCAGCGCAACCGAAGCCGACAAAATCAATAAGTAAACCACCACAAGTACCTCAGCCACAGGTACAACCGAACTCGTCACGGCAGATAAACATCAAACCGAACGAGACCCGAGTAACAACACCACAGCAGCAAAACACGATGCCTCCCCCCGCCAGAAAACAACCTGGATCGCAAACTCTCATCCAAATCTCGCCGCTCCCAACCCCGATCGGCAGCCTCCCCACACAGCAGAAGCCTGATGGTAATGACACGGACAGCTCCCAAGCCTCACTCAGCTCCAACAGTAGCCGTCGTTTGCGCAGCAAGCGATCGCCGCCAGGGAAAAAGATGCGGCATGCCAACGAGATCATCACACACGGCCGAGGCTCCGGAGACGAAATGCAACTGTAATGGAGCACACCAGCATCAATATCGGCACCGTAAACATCAACATCATAACGAACGCAACAAAAATAAACGCACTTCGCACGTTTCTTCGCACTGCCGACCTAGACATCGTTTTCCTACAAGAGGTAGAAAACGAACAACTTGCCCTGCCCGGCTACAACGTAGTGTGTAATGTCGACCATGCGAGAAGAGGAACAGCAATCGCTCTCAAAACCCACATCAAGTTCTCTCACGTCGAAAAAAGCCTGGACGGAAGATTGCTTGCATTGCGTGTGCACAATACCACCTTGTGCAATGTGTATGCCCCTTCGGGATCCGCTCTTCGGGCTGAGCGAGAAAGGTTTTTTAACAGCACGGTATCCTACTACCTTCGATACCGCACCGACCACGTTATCCTTGGTGGCGACTTTAATTGTGTGATTCGTCAGTGCGATGCGACGGGCTCCAATCCGAGCCCTGCACTCAAAACCACCGTACAGCAACTTCGGCTTCACGATGTGTGGCAACAGCTTCGTTCTCGCGATCCGGGGTATACATTCGTCACGCACAATTCTTCTTCCAGGCTCGATCGACTGTACGTCAGCGCTGACCTACGAGAACAGCTGAGAACAACAGATGTTCATGTTTGTTGTTTCTCCGATCACAAAGCCGTCACTGTGAGAGTATGTCTCCCCCTCCCAGATAGAGCACCTGGCCGAGGCTTTTGGTCCCTTCGGCCGCATCTGTTGTCCACCGAAAATATAGAAGAGCTCCAAACGCAATGGCTGTATTGGACTCGTCAACGCCGTTATTTTCCGTCCTGGATGGAATGGTGGTTGTCATGCGCGAAACCTAAAATAAAATCTTTTTTCCGATGGAAGTCCAAAATCGCATTTGATTCATTCCATCGCGAACAACAGCGCCTGTATGGGTTGCTTAGGCAAGCCTATGACAACTATCATAATGATCGCACCATGCTCGCTACAATCAACCGCGTGAAAGCTGAAATGCTTTCGCACCAACGTCGCTTTACCGAAATGTTTGTACACATAAACGAAAGGTACGTGGCAGGTGAAGCGATCACTACCTACCAGCTGGGAGAAAGAACGCGCCGAAAAACGACAATAGAGCAACTCCGAAACGAAGAAGGTGGTATTATCGACGACTGCGATGGGATTCGAGACCATATGGTTGAATATTTTTCCAACCTCTACGCACGGGGCAACGTAGACGATGTGCAAGACAGTGGTTTTCAATGCGACCGAGTCATACCCGAGCAGGATCACGTTAATATGTCGTGCATGAATGAAATTACAACCACGGAAATTCTCTCCGCTATTCGTTCTAGTGCGTCCAAAAAGTCGCCAGGGCCTGATGGACTCCCGAAAGAATTTTATCTCCGGGTATTTAACGTGATTCACCGGGAACTCAACTTGATTATGAACGAAGCGATCAATTCAAACATCCCCCCACACTTTCTCGACGGTGTGATCGTTTTAGTGAAAAAGCGGGGAGCTGGGGTCACCGCTCGTGCGTATAGGCCGATCAGCTTAGTTAATTACGATTACAAAATGCTAGCACGGATCCTGAAAACTAGAATGGAAAACGTCATGCGCACTCATAACGTTTTAACCGACTCGCAAAAGTGTTCCAACGGCAGGGGGAACATTTTCCAAGCCACACTCGCGATTAAAGACCGAATCGCCCAGCTAAAATCAAACAGACAAACTGCTAAATTGATTGGATTCGATCTCGATCATGCGTTTGACAGAGTCGATCATGGTTCTCTGTTTAACACAATGCGTGACATGGGTTTTAACACAGCACTGGTGAACCTCTTATCCCAAATAGCAGCGGCCTCTTCGTCTCGTCTACTCATCAACGGCTTCCTCTCTGCCGCATTCCCGATTCAGCGGTCCGTGCGCCAAGGGGATCCGCTGTCTATGCACCTATTTGTAATCTACCTACATCCTCTACTGCGTCGGCTGGGGCAAGTGTGCGGCAGAGATTTAATTGTGGCCTACGCTGACGACATCAGTGCCATTGTTATCAGCGTTCAAAAACTGAATGCAATGAGAGAATTATTTCGATGTTTTGGACGCGTGTCTGGAGCTGTTCTTAACGAAAATAAAACAACAGCAATCGACGTTGGGCTTACCGATGTCCCTTTGACTGTTCCATGGTTGCAAACGGTGAACAGCATCAAAATTCTTGGAATAGTTTACACAAACTCCGTGCGAGAAATGGTAACATTGAACTGGGACAAAATTGTGGCAAACTTTTCCCATCAAGTGTGGCTCCATTCACAACGTTCTTTAACATTACACCAAAAAGTGATTTTGTTCAACACGTTTTTGTCTTCAAAAATGTGGTACATGGCAGCACACTTGACTCCGTTGGCGGTGCATGTGGCAAAACTGACGGCGACGATGCGAAGGTCCTTGTTTCGTGGAGCACCTGCGACTATACCAATGATGCAACTGGCACGCAGAAAGCAGGATGGCGGTTTAAATCTGCATCTTCCAAGTTTGAAATGCCCATCACTGCTTATTAACCGGCACCTGTTAGAGATCTATTTCCTTCCTTTTTACCAATCCTATATAAACCAAGTAAATCCTCTCCCAGCAAATTCCATCTCAGACCTTCCTTGCCTAAAGCTAATCATAAGCAATCTCCCAAACTTACCCTACCAAATCCGTCACCTCCCCTCCGCCGATCTCATCCACCGTTTCTTCGTGGATCGAACGGACAAACCGAAAGTGGAAATCGACTATCCAAATTGCAACTGGCCTCGTATATGGAATACTATTGCGACGCGTGGACTCTTGTCGTCACAAAAATCAGCGCTTTATGTGTGGACAAATCAGAAAATGCCGCACCGGCGGCTGCTGTTTAGAATGCGACGAACAGATGGAGAACAATGCCTTCACTGTGCTGGACCTAGTGAGACGATTGAACACAAATTTTTCTCTTGTGCGAGAGTGCAAGATGCGTGGAGGCTTCTACAACGAAGGCTGATGGCAATAACTGGTCGCCGGCGCTCTTTTGTTTGCAGTGAACTTCTACGCCCTTCTCTTGAATGGATGTCGACGATAGATAAAACAATGATCATGAAAACATTAGTCAATTACATTACCTTCATTGAGAATTCAAATGGCAGGATAGATGTAGATGCATTAAGTTTCTTTTTAAAAGTCGAAGTTTAAACAATTATGTAAATAATTATTTCTAAGCAAATCGACCAAATAAATACACTTTTTACATGAAAAAAAAAAAAAAAAATTAGACTCCAATACCGATAATTGTGAGTATGGAAACTTACTATAAAACTAAAACTAATGAGAAAATAAATTTTCAGCTTAAAGCTGTCGTCACACCCTAAATTTTGGAGTTTTGTGAGCTGCTCTTAATAATCGGCGAGAGCCCCTTTGTTCTCTGAACAAATCTTTAAGAATTATCGCTATGTCGAACCCGCATCATTCAGCCAACACCTCAAACCCAGCAACACCGGCCAATGGACACACCACTAGCTGCGAGTGTTGTGATCGTCCGGAGACGATCGATGATTACGTTCAATGCGATCAATGTAATGGATGGTGGCATATGAAGTGTGCAGAACTGACAGCATCGGTAGCAGATCGATCGTGGACCTGCAGTCACTGTTTACCGTTGAGTGTTTCTTCCAGGCTATCGACATGGATGGAGACACCATCGGGCCCTCCCGATTGGCTTGTCAGATGGATCGTGCCCGGGACATCCTGTCTACTAGCAGGATCAGTCGGCGAACGAGTTTGGACAAAGTGAAACAGTGGAAGCAGAAATGTGCTGAGCAGTCCGAAGGCGCGCAGGGTCTACCGCCGGTGAACCTTGCAGCAGTTCCTCAGGCATCACTAAACGACTCGAGAGGCGGCAGTTCGATGCAACAGGTTCCATCAAAATCCAACGTTTCAGCGGTACCTCCAGCGGATCCGAACCAAATACAGCAGTCAGATGTTCACGCATGCGAGCTAGTTTCGGTAGGCTTGCCTCAGGGATACAGTACGCACAAGCCGTCTGTTTAAATTCGACGGTAAAAGCATGTAGTCTTCCGAAGTTCAACCACGCAAAGAGAGATCAGCAGCAGTACACCGGCGCAATATCTAAGGCTATTCCGAACCAACAACATTTAGCCAACGCTGTAGGTAAATCCCATTCCCAAGAACACCCCGTAGCACAACAAGGTAAGCCACTTCGTGATCCTTTTACCATTCCACCCCAATCATCAAAATATGATAACTCCCTCCAACAAATTATAAAACAATCCGGAAGTCTGGCATCATCAGCCACGGCTTCCTCTTTCCATACAAATATGCTTCCATTTAGAACGAATACTCTTTCACTAGCTGAAACGAATGTTGGCATTGCGCCACCGGTAAATTCGAATCAGAGTTCAATATCAGCCTTCCCAGCAGTGGGACTATCGAATGTAGGCCTTTCGTCACATGCAAATCCAACTTTGTATTCTGGACCAGTCCCTTCAATTCCGGGACTACAGAATGTTGGCTCTTTGCCTCAACCAAATCCGGTTACATCTTTCGGAATAGTTCCGGGACTACCGATTATTTATCAGTTTACTCCGTCCCCCACGCAGTTAGCCGCGCGTCAAGTTATGTTACGCGATTTACCGCCGTTTTCTGGCGATTCTGCTGATTGGCCTATATTCATCAGCAGCTTTATGAACAGGTTGGCTGTTTGGGCACGTCAGGAGTTAATCATCAATGTTAACTTCCTTTTCCCGATCAGCCTAGATAGCCGCGTAGTGTCGGTAGCGGTTGTTTCAACTGGCTAAGAATTAACACTACGGACTGCCTGTTCCGGTGGTAAAATCCACCTCACAGGTGACCCCTAATTCATACGGCTTTAAGCTTACCGTGCCTAAGAATGAATGGTTAGGGGGGTCTTAATAAAACCTAGCCGCAAACGGAGCCTGTGGAGTTCCAGGGCGCCCTCTACAGTATTATGCCCTTCCTGTGCTACCCGGAGCAATGTTGCAGGTGACCTTGTGTTTCTCCGAGATAATCGGCTGCCCTTCTTCAGTCTCAAGCCTGAGGCTAAATAAGGTTGGGATTATTAATACATTGTAATTTAGTTTAAATTTTTACCTCTATGGTTTCGCATTATGCGTTTTACGCTGTGTATTCTGTGCTTTTCGCCTTTGGCGACTTTCAAGAGATACCGATCTGGTTTTTGTTCGCTGCTGATCTTTTTCGTTCTGAGATTGCGAAAAGCTTATTCCTGCCTAGTTTGGGTAGTGGCTACGGCTAGGATAGCTTAGTTAGATCAATCTCCAGCATAAAATGTCAGCAACGACCAATCTTTGAAGACTCATGCAAATGGTTCAGCTCAAGTGGCGCTAGTTCAAAAACCTTACTTTTGTGAACTTTTATCTAGGTAACCTAGTGGACCCAGTTTTTGCTACTTTCAGAAACATGAAATGGCATACTCGCGTGCCATGCCTCGTGCATGCGTGCTCGTAAATAGCGCTGACGTCGCTACACTCATTTCTGAGTTAACAACCAGAGATGTATGTGCTGTCACAATTGATATTTCTGTATGTGACCTCAATAGGAAATACGTCTTTCGTTTTGTGGTGTATTTACCACATGATGAACCATCAACGGATGATTTCAAACGAGTTGTCGTTCACTGCCTATGAAAAGGCCTTCTGCCGATTGTGGGCAGTGATGCTGATATTCATCACATCATCTGGAGCAGCTCAGATATGAATTTGAGAAGCTCCAGTCTGATGGAATGCTTAAGTAGTTCAAATCTTGGATTACTTATTGTAGGAAATCGCCTACATCTCTATATGAACATAAGAATGAAAATTCGCAGACTTTGCATTTGTTATACTCCACAAACTGGGAATTGGTTGTGACCAAATTCCATGGATTTTCTTCGTCCATTGGAAATCCTAGTGATTTGGATGTTTCCACTTCCGGTGAACTGGGACACAATTGTCCTTGGTTCGAGTGGTCTCAAAATTGCTTGCCACTTTGCTTGTCGCTTTGCTTATAGGAAATGTTCCTCACAACTCCCTTCGCGGGACGAGTGGACGTCTGTACATTACTGAGCCACCCCAAAGGTGGCTAAGTATTTAACAAATCTATCAAAGCAGAATTGCAGTCGCTTGATTACAACCTTGACTGGCCACTGCCGACTCAACTGAAAATTTAGCGCGACTTCAACGCTGTTTGAAAGGCCCCGCGTATGAATCAGTCAAAAGCCGGTTATTACTTCCCGATTCAGTGCCCCAAGTGATTGATACTTTTCGTTTGCTGTACTGTAGACCTGAATTGTTAATCAACGCCTCACTACAGAAAGTGCGCAGTGTTTCAGCACCGAAAGCAGAGAAGTTGGAGACCGTCATCGACTTCGGCATGGCAGTACGTAGCTTGTGCGATCATCTGGAGGTAGCTGGTCAGCGTGAACATCTTTCCAACCCAACGTTGTTGTTGGAGCTAGTGGTTTCATGAATGGAGTTATCACGGCGGTCAGCAGAGTAACCGTGTACGTGAGTGGAAGTAGTGGAAGCCAGCAAAAATTGAAGTAGAAAGCGGCAATTAACGCCCACACCAGTGAAACAGATCCCGTCCGTGAGCCAGTACGAGAAAAGGAGCGAGTGTGTGTTTGCTGCAAGAAGTCAGGTCACCGAGTAGCAGAATGTTCCATCTTCAAGTCATATCCTGTCGACAACCGTTGGAAGTTCACGCAGAACAATGGACTGTGTCGGAGTTGCTTAAACGCGCATGGTAGAAGAAGTTGCAAGAATGCAATGCAATGGGCCGTATGAATAAAATGTAGTAAAGTTGAGTTTACTACATTCTCGGTAGTGAACGCTATATGTGGAACACGAGTGGAACATGTTTGTGTCATTTTCCTTTCTACACCTTTCGAACATACTACAAACAACGCATTGCTATGAATAAAGGTAGCATTTACTACAAAGCTACTGGTAGTTAGCTTCAGAGGTTGCTACACATGCTTTGAGATTGCGGAATTGAATGGAATAATTTACTTTTGAGTGAAAATCATGGGAAAACGATATGAGTTTTGATATTTCGGATGGTATTTGAGTTTTGCTTAAGAATTCTGAGGTTACAAAAACATTCGCCCCGCCAATGTTGAGATTCCGGTAAGATTACCGGCAGTAGCAATTTGTAATAACCGTGTGAATTCTGGCATTACGATAATTATGTTATTTTCTAGGAATTTTAGGATGTCGGTGGGAATTCAGATATTTATAATGTAATTCTGAATTTTACGTGTAAATTCTGACATCTCAGATTTCCTTTTGAATTCCGGAATTCCTGTAGGAACTTTGAGATTCCGATAGGGATGCCGGATTTTTTAGGATAATTCTGGAAGTTTAAATACCATTCTAGGAATATTGCAGAAATATTAGGAATCTGGTAAAAACTCTAGAATTGGGGTGAGAATGGGATTCCGAATATTAATCTCTTGGAATTCTGTGGGTGTCTTTGAGACGGTATTTCTGTAAAAATCTATGAGATTGCGGTGGGATTCCTGCGAATTATTATGTGAATACAAATATTCTGAAAATCAATCTTTGTAATTATTGTAAACACTTTTAAGATTCAGTTGATCTCCAGTTCCGTTGGAATTTCAAAGCAAAGCTTTAATATAAACGTTTTGAATGTCGGTAAATATTTTATAGATTTCAATGTTTTTTTTTGTGAAATCGATAAGAATTTTAATAATTTCAAAGGGAACCCTGGTGTTTTAGGGGAGATCCTCATTGAATTCTAAAGACTACCAATGGAAACACTACAATTTCCATAAAAATCTCGACATTCTAAGTTCTGAACATTCCAAGAATACTATCAGAAACCCCACCAAAATAACGAGAATATCGCAGAAATACTTAGAACTTCCGGAATTCAACATGCTGTTAAGAAAACACACGGGGAGCATCAAAATTCTACCGCAATTTCACCAGAATCTCTACTGGTGCTAGAAAATATGTGGTTCCAAATTTGACAGCTGTAATCTCAAGATCTCTTCATTGATGTTAAGCTAGTATTTTAAAAATCATCAATCACTGGCGTTGGCGAATGCCGAAAACCACCCAAAAAAATTCTTTGATGTACCATCATCATAAAATCATAGACATAAAGAGAATACCAGACTAATCGCAAAATTACATTACAAATCTTGTCAAATAACAGCACCTTCATGATTTGTGCAAATTGTCGCGTAATCGATTAGATTCCATGCATTTTCTTCATACGCATGATTGTATTAATTTTAAGCGTCACTCTGAATAGATTTTTCTTTACGTGCAGAATCACTCTGCACTCTGAATGGAAATTTCTTAACGTGCAGCTTCAGTCACTGCTCATGTTCGAAAGTAAAAGTACTACATGTTCGAAAAGTTTTTTATTCATACCAAAAGTGTAGTAAACTTTGTGGATTTTGTTTTTGAGTAGATGCTACATGTAGTAAAGTTCAACGATTTTTATTCATACGACCCAATGCGTCTTCGAAGGTTGTCAATACCGACATCATCCTTTGTTGCATTCGAATAGATCCACTTTTGGTGCACGGTCGTCGCAACAATTGTAAACCGTGCAGAATCACATTCACCGACAGTACAAGCCGGTGCTTCTGTTCCGCAGTGTACCTGTCATTATCTCCAAGCCTCAGGCAACTGTCGAAACATTCGCCTTCTTAGATGACGTTTCAGACCTATCGCTCATCGAGAACAGTTTGGTGGAGCAATTGGGAGTTGATGGATGGAGGAAGCCGTTATGTCTAAAATGGACAGGGAACGTCACCAGAGTTGAATCGGATTCGAAGCACGTACGGATACTGATCAAGGGAGCGAGCAGTAAACTTTGTGGATTTTGTTTTTGGGTAGATGCTACATGTAGTAAAGTTCAAAGTTTTTTATTCATATCACCCAATACATAGTAAACAGACCATGTTCAAATAGTACTAAATTGCGATACTTGGTTCAACGTATTTTCTAGCAAAGTGTTCCACTTGTAATGGTGCATAAAGATGATTATGCAGTAAAAAAATAATCTGGTATATTTAGGCAATGCATTTTTATGTTCAAAGCATCGTTTGTTTTGCTTAAATCTAGGTGGCTCATTTTGCCCCGCCCCTTCATCTTGAAAATAATATATTGTTTCTCAATAATTTTGTTTACGAACAAATCTAATTTCGCTCGCGAACTGTTCATTATGATCAGAAGTTTCAATGGATCGTTAAAATTTACCAGAATTATGAATATAATTGTCTTATAGGCTTAATTAAAAACTGCCAAAATTATAAACTTTTCATGACGAAGGACAAATTTGTACATTCTTCCGGTTTTTAGTGTGGTGGCTGTTTGAGGCATCCTTTTTTTATAGATTTCTCGCACTTCTAGCAAAAGCTAGAAACATTCACCATCCACGGCTGTCTTGGCGCCGATTGGGATTTGGCTCTGTGGTTCTCATTCGTATGTCTTCTATAACTACTCCGGCTCGCTTGAGTTGTTGTGAAAGAGGAAAAAAAGGGGAAAAAACTCAATCACACCACATATAATCGGCTTTTGGAAAGAAGCCTATGTGTCCCCCGGAACTACCTCATGGTATTACTTCGGGAAACGGGGGCTTCAAATTTTTAACGCCGCCATACTTTAAGCTCTCCGCTTCAGTTTCTTGCTTTCTTAGGCTGACTCCCTTTCGCTCTCTTTGGTCCTCCTGTCTCCCCCCGGCGACGGAGGTTGTCCACTAGTTCCGGTGGGGGAAAACTGCCGCACTGTGGGGCCCCGTCTACCGGCGGATATCGCAGGGGAAATTTCACGCACAGTCTTCGTCTCCGGGTTGCAGAGGTGGTCCGACGGTTCCGGTTGGGGGATAACTTTCGGTTCATCGGCGCCCCGACGACCCAAGGCCATACCGCACTATTTTCTTCTTCTTCTTCTTTCTTCGTCAGGCTGGCATTCAAGTGCCGAAGTCAGTCCGACGATTCCGGTTGGAGAATGGCTTCCGGTTCGTTGGCGCTCCGACGACCCGAAGCCAAGCACTGATCTTTACGCTTCATGTCGCTGCTCTACTCTCCACTTCCGCTGTAGTGCCGACATTATCTGCGTTACTATCCTGTTCACCGCATTCCATTTATCCGCGTCGTTGCACATCCGTTGGATGACATTGTCAACGTTTACATCTTCACCAAGAATGGCTTTCATCTCCTCTCGTTCCAGGCCGAACCGCGGGCATGCAAAAAATATATGTTCCGCAGTTTCCTCCGTGTTGCTGCATTCGGGACAGGATGCCGAACTTGTGTGACCGAATCTGTGCAGATACTGTCTGAAACAACCATGTCCAGACAAAAACTGCGTCAGGTGAAAATTTACTTCACCATATGGTCTTCTTATCCACATCGACAGACTTGGGATAAGACGATGTATCCATCTGCCAGTCGTACCTTGATCCCACTGATGTTGCCATTTTCTGATGGTGTCAGCACGTTCTCTTTCTCGGACTCATCTTGTGTGGCGGTCCGTGTAGCACTTGCGATCTTCCTCGAGAAGAAGGCTGATAGATATCATCCCTGCTATCACACAGACTGCCTCCGACTGCCTAAATTCGACACTCAAATGATGCGGTACGAACTTGAAACCCGCATAGCCATCAACCTATACGTACTGCTCAGACGCGACCGATTCCTTTCGGTCTTCAGTGCAGTCACCCATGCTGGACCTGCATATCTGATGATCGATGTTGTGACGCTCGCTAGCAGCCGCTTCTTGCTGCTTTTAATCGCAGAGTCATTTGCCATGATCCGGGATAACGCCCCTATCGCCTTCGCTGCTTTTCCACATACATAGTCGATATGTTTGTTGAAGTTAAGTCGATCATCGATCATCACCCCCAGATGCTTAACTTCTCGCTTCGAGTCGATGATGCAATCACCAATCGTGATTTTTGCCTGCTGCACAACCTTACGATTGCTTATCATAACCACTTCAGTTTTGTGGTGAGCTATCGCCAGCTTTTTGTCCCGCATCCAATCTTCTACAGTCTCGATCGTCTCGGTGGCGAGTACCTCCACCTCCTCTCTTGATTCACCGACTACCAATAGCACCACGTCGTCCGCGAAGCCAACAATCTTCACGCCCCTGGGAAGATTCAATTTCAAGACACCATCGTACATAATATTCCACAGAGTCGGGCCGAGAATAGAGCCCTGAGGAACGCCCGCCGTAATTTGAATACTTTTTACTCCTTGGTCTGTTTCAGTAACCGTTCTGAAAATTGCTCTTCAGAATCCGGCATATGTACTCAGGTATTCTCATGCTATGCAACGAATCGGCGATTGCTTTCCAGCTAGCGCAGTTGAAAGCGTTCTTCACGTCTAGTGTGATCACCGCACAATAACGGTTTCCTCTCCTTTCCTGCTTCTGAGCTGCCTCCATGGTTTCCACAACAGTTTGGATGGCGTCCACAGTAGACCTTCCTTTCCGGAAGCCGAACTGCATGTTCGACAGCCCGTTTTCGTTCTCCGCATGCTTCGTAAGCCTGTTCAGGATTACTCTCTCGAGCAGTTTGCTGGACGTATCCAGCAAGCATATCGGCCTATACGCTGAAGATTCGCCAAGCGGTTTACCCGGCTTTGGCAGCAACACCAGCTTTTGTCGCTTCCAGGAGTCTGGAAAGCTGCCATCGTCAATGCAGTTCTGTAGTGTGGTCCTGAACATATCGGGGTTCTCGAGGATCGCTGTTTTCAGAGCCAGATTTGGGATTACGTCTGGTCCTGGGGCCTTCTTTGTGTCCAAGGCTTTCGCCACACCGATCAACTCCTCATTTGTTACTCGAGATTCTTCGTAGTCTCCATCCTGCACTCCATAAGGAGTGGGCGGCTAGGTTGTGGCATCGTGCTGCGGGAACAGTCCGTCAATAATAACTTTCATTCTCTCCGGGCACTTTTCCGGTGGCATGGTTGGTCCTTTTAACCTCGCCATGGCTACTCTGTACGCGTCGCCCCAAGGATTCGCGTTTGCTTTGTCGCAGAGTTCTTGAAGACAAGCTTTTTTGCTAAGCCTGATTTCGCTTTTAAGTGCGGATCTGGCCGCTCTGTAGATTAACCTACGTTCCTCTCTTTCAGCGTTGTTGCAAGCCCGCTGCATCCTCCTTCTGGCTCGTAGGCAGCTCCCACGTAGATCGGCAATGGTCGAGTTCCACCAGTAGGCTGGACGGCGACCGTTAGCTGGTTTCCCAACTCTCGGCATGGTTACATCGCACGCACGAGTTAGTGCTGCCGTTAACTCGTCTGCACTGAGGTTCAAAGTGATGTGTTCAAGTCTAAGCGCTTCGACGAACACGTCCTTCTTGAAGTCCGCCGTTTTCCACCTTCGTACGTCTGTCTGACTCTCGCAATATACTGGTTGAGGCATCCTTTAGCAGATCATAATGACACTAGACATTAAAACACCGTTTTTGAGGTCAAAACCGGGGTGGCTCATATTGCCCCCATTGCCCCTACTGAGGCTGCCCGTTGCGATTGGTGATAAGATTGTTGGCTTCGCCGACGATATCACCCTAGTCTAGTGGTCTATGGCGAATCGAAGGAGGAAGTAGAGTTGACAGTAGCGCACTCTATCGCCATAGTTGATGAATGGCCATTCTAGGAAACTATGACTGGCCCATCACAAGACTAAGGTGGTGGTGGTCCGAGCAACGGGAGCTTATCTCGGCAGGTGATAGAACCATACAGTCCAAGCGATCCTTCAGGCATATTGCCGTAATGATCAATGACATCAGTAGCGCTAGCCACGTTGAATATGCCTGTAAAGGGCATCTAATGCTGTATCGGCGCATTCGAGGCTGATATTTAACAGCTCTGCTGTAATTACTAGCAAACGTAAGCTCCTGGCAGGCATAGCTCTTTCCATACTGAGGTATGGAGGACCTCAGGTTCACAGAACGAGCAGAAACCTAAAGCGGTTGGAAAGCACGTATAGGATGTTAAGAGTAGCAAGCGCATACCGAACGGTTTCTAAAATGGCCGTGTACATCATAGCCGGGATGACGCCCATCGGGCTCATCATCAAGAAATATTCTTATGATGTTCAATACTTCAACCAAAAAGTATGAGAGGAGTCCACACGCGTGTAAAGAGACGCTTAGAAAACGGTTTATTTCTGTCCGTCTCGGGTTCTAGCAAATGCTATGAACTATGATAGATACATCAACAGTGATATATTAAGAGTGGTAGATAGAAGCAAGAGAAAGATACAACTACAAAGTACGAGGAAAGGGACGGGGCTGGGATTGAATCCATAACCTTCTGCCTTTGAAGCAGAAGCGGTAGCCATTAGTGTTGCGAATTGCGCTAGCTCGGCCCATTGTCTGGTTCCATCTCAAGTCGGCGCGTTGCGTTGTACGCCAACGATGACACGTCGGTGACAGCCGCCCAATGATGACATCAGCAAAAATATCCACGAAAAAGTGATGATCTCATGAAGAAGCTAAAACTTATCTAATATTCTATAAAATTCTATTGTATATTATTAACTACCTTATTTCTAAACAAGTGAATTTTTTACCGTGAATTTGATCTAAAACAGTTGGAGGTTGGTGAAGATTATTTTACGTGCTAGTATGAAAACAGAAGTTGTAACGATATTTTCTAGGAATCTAAAGCTATTTCTAAAACATGCCTTAAACAACTACTATTATTTCTTAAAATTACAGTTAAAACAATTCTTATAAACTAAGCTGACTAAAAGCACAAGTTCTTAACTAGATAGTACGAACGGAGAAGTAAGTACAAAATAGTTACTCATTCAGTTAGTGGCAGATAACAGTATTTTCTTTTATTATTATTAGCCTCTCCAACCTCAAAACTAACGCTGGAACGATTTTTGGACAGGTAGAATAGTTGGGAAACTAATTTGTAAGTTGATTACAATGTTATGGATTGAAGTCGAAATCAATAAACTTTATTTTTCCAGTCGAGTTGCGGAAAAAACCGAACTACGAAAAGTTTTACAACATTCTCGAAAATTATTACGTCCACGAAGTTTCCAGCCAGTCATGAGTAGCTTTGGAGTGCCGTCTCCCAGCTGTTGCAAAGTCTGCAACCGGCCGGATAGCGCTGAAGATATGGTCGCCTGCGACATCTGCGGGACTTGGTTTCATTACACTTGTGCGGGAGTGACGTCTTCGGTGAAGAATATCCACTGGTGCTGTGGCTATTGCTCCAGTCGTGGAGCTGCTAGTAGCAAGTCCGCAATTTCCGTCAGCTCGGGAAGTTCTAGTGCACAACTACGGCTAAGGCAACTAGAAGAGTCGAAAGCTTTGGACGACCGTCTTCTTCTGCAGCAAGCGGAACGGGAGCGAGCCTTTCTAGCCGAGAAGCACCAAATAGAGGTGGAAATCCAGGCTGAAAGGCATCTAAGAGGAAGTACATCGAGCTTCAGAAGCCGACACAGCGGTAGAAGTCGTCACAGCTACAGGAATGAGGTAAGAACCTGGATCAACCAGTCGGTGGACACGCCTGCAAAGGCCGGACATCAACAATCTGGAGCGGCAACATCAACTCCTATTGTTACCACCACCGGGATCCTGGCGCTGACAGTCCCAAATCGACAAGGCGTTCCTCCAGCTCCACGTCACCATCCAATGGGTGACCAGGAATTCATTCAGCCTCCCCTCATCAAACCCAGCAATGTACAAGCCTCATCAATGATTCCTCCAAGAACTGAAATGCAATCAAACGAAACACGTAAAGTTTCAATTGCCACCAATGAGCCACCAAAAGCAGTGACGAATGCGGCTGCCAATAACCCGTCTAAGCAATCATCGTCAGTACCGCATCTTGAAGCCTTCCATCAGTTCCAGCAGAGACAACATCCATCGTGTTCACCTAAACGGCAACTTCTACCGACGTGTCCGTCAGGCCCGGAGGAGTCAGTGGTACCAGGCACGGATAGTCATGTTCCTGCTCAAAATTGTAGTGAAGGTCCAATCGGAGCGGCAGCAGCAGATATGCAACAAGCGCGGATGCAGCAGCCTCAATGTCAGAATGGTGGACATATTTTCTACGATGTGCCGCCAAACCAACATGCTTCGTCACAACAAGCTTCTTCGTTTCCGGCACAGTGGCAACAAAACAACAGTTCGAGTTTCGTGCAGCAACAGTCCTCAACAGCCAACCAGATGCCGGTTGGACCTCCTATCAATGCCTCATATCCGATGAGCTTCTACCAGCCATCGTACTACCCGGCGTGGCCAAATGTTCCGGCATCCACCAGAGTACCGCAAAACCCGTTATCAAGCACAGCAGTAAGAGCTGCCCCAGGAATCTACGCCTCGCAAACGCAGCACGATCAAGCACAAAACACTCGGCAGACATTTCCAGGCCAAGTTTCGAGCTTCTACTCTGGAACAGCTGCTGAAGGAGTTTTGACTGCTCAACAGCTTGCTGCACGTCAAGTTGTGTCGCGGGATTTGCCAAAGTTTTCGGGTGATCCCTTGGAGTGGCCGATGTTCATCAACGCTTTTGAGTCCACAACGGCCATGTGCGGGATTCAGCCAGACGAGAACTTAGCCAGACTGCAGAAAAGTCTCGTAGGGCCGGCTCGGGAGAAGGTACAAAGTATACTAACTCTACCGGCGGCAATCCCTGAGATTCTTGAGACGTTACGTGACGAATGTGGACGACCAGAACAATTAGTTCACTGCCTGCTTGCGAAGATTCGTCACGCTCCATCGCCGAACGTGAATAGGCTCGAAACTCTCGTCACTTTTGGCCGAGAAGTAAGGAACCTGGTTACTTACATTGAAGGTGCAAACCTGCAGAATCACCTTTCAAATCCGATGCTACTGTCGGAGCTAGTAGGGAAGCTTCCCCCAAGTTTGCGGCTGGACTGGGGGCTCCATACGCAAAAAGTTCCTCGCGTGACACTGAAGGCATTCAGTGATTACGTTTCATCGGTTAAGAGTGCAGCCTGTCAGGTTTCGTTACCAACAGATAGCCACTACGACGACAACCGCGAGGAAGGAAGGAAAAAGGTGGTTTTGTAAATGCGCATACCGTTGAGGACAACAGAACCGGTTACGTCCCGAACTCGAAAACAGAGTTTCGAGCTAAAAATGAGTCTTCTGCTCCCAAGCCATGCCATGCGTGCAACAAAACCGATCACAAACTACGAAGTTGTGAAAAGTTCGCTAGCTATAATGTGGATAAACGAAGACATCTTGTCGACCAGTCTAAGCTCTGTCACCGTTGCTTGGGCAGTCACGGTAAGTGGCCTTGCCGAAGTAAGCAATTCTGCGAAGTTGACGGTTGCAAGGAACCTCACCATCAGCTACTTCATACAGCGAATCCCAAGCCAGCTAACGCTGTTCTACAAGCGAGTTCATCTGGAGTCATCTCCGCTCACTGCTCTCGCCAAGCCGGCATTCTGTTCAAAGTATTACCCGTCATACTTACCAGCAATGGGAAAACCGTGTCGACCTTCGCGTTTTTGGATGATGGATCGAACGTCACTTTGATCGAGGAAGAAATAGTGGAAGATCTGGGATTGAGTGGCCGCATTGGCACGCTGTGTATACAGTGGACTGGAAGCGTTACTAGGAAGGAACCAACGTCACGTCAAGTGAATTTGAATATTTCTGGCGTTAACGGTGGACCAGACTACGCCATCTCAGAGGTACAAACAGTGCCTCGCCTTGACTTACCTCAACAAAGCTTGGATTATCAAGCACTATCCAATCATTTCCCGCATTTGCGAGGATTGCCTGTGACAAGCTACACCAATGCAGTGCCGCGCATTCTTATTGGTCTTGATAATGCATCGTTGAAAGTGGCCTTGGACAAACGTGAGAGACGAAGCGGAGAGCCTATAGCAGCGAAAACGCGACTTGGTTGGACTATTTTTGGAGGTGGACGAGGAACGCAACGTAGCGCCAACGTAATGCTTCATGTGTGCAACTGCACTGAAGATGAAAAACTTCACAGTCTCGTTAACGACTACTTTTCCGTGGAGTCCATTGGAGTGAACCCTATGTTACCTATGGAATCACCCGAAGATCAGCGCGCTAGGCATCTCTTGGCGCAGACTACTCGAAGAACTGAATCTGGGAGGTTCCAATGTGGGCTACTATGGAAAAACGACGACTTCGAATTCCCTAATAGCTACAAAATGGCTGAGCGTCGTCTAGTTTGTTTGGAGAAGAAACTCAGCAGTAAACCAGAACTTAAAAGAAATGTTATGGAGCAGATTGAGGAATATCTGGAACGCGGATATGCACACAAAGCTACTGAAGATGAAATACGAGACTCGGATCCACGCAATGTTTGGTATCTACCCTTGGGTGTCGTCCAGCACCCGCGTAAACCGGGAAAAGTACGCATTGTATGGGATGCAGCAGCCCGAGTAGGAGAAACATCCCTCAACTCTATGCTACTAGCGGGGCCTGATCTTTTAACGCCACTGCTGAAGGTAATGTGTGGATTTCGGCAACGACAGTACGCTGTAGTAGGAGACGTTCGTCAAATGTTTCATCAGCTGCTGGTCAGACAAAGTGATCGGCAAGCTCAAAGGTTTCTTTTTCGATCTGATCCAACACACCATCCTACAATCTACGTGATGGATGTTGTAATTTTTGGAGCTTCGTGTTCCCCGTGCCTGGCGCAACATGTGAAAAACTCCAACGCCAGGGACTATGAGGAGTTGTATCCCGACGCAGCGTCAGCAATCATCAACAATACCTACGTCGACGATTTCTTGGATAGCAGAGACACCGTTGATGAAGCAGTGCGTATAGTAGATGAAGTGCGCTGGATTTTCGACAAGGCCGGATTCGAGATCCGAAACTGGCAGTCTAATTCCGAGGAGATTCTCAGACGGGTCGGGGTCGACGTCAACGAAACAGTCAAGCGCTTTTCGGTGGAGAAGTCAACAGTGGCAGAACGCGTACTTGGTATGTCATGGGATCCCAAGAACGACATTTTCGTATTTGTCACACAATTTCGGGAGGATCTTCAAGCTCTGCTGTCAGGAAACGTCGTTCCCACCAAGAGGCAAGTTCTACGCGTAGTAATGAGCTATTTCGATCCGCTCGGAATCGTGGCCGACCTACACCGTGCATGGAAAGATCCTAATCCAGGACGTGTGGCGGTCTGGCGTGAAGTGGGACGATGAAATAGCGGCAGAAGACTACGAAAAATGGCAGCGTTGGGTCAAATTAGCTCCGAGCCTGAGGGAAGTGCGGATTCCAAGGTGTTACTTCCCGAACTATAATCCGGACAGCTACGACTCACTTGAACTTCATGTTTTTGTCGATGCCAGTTTGACGGCATACTGCGCTGCAGCTTATTTTCGAATCTTGGATAATGACGCACCCCGCTGCACTCTCGTAGCCGCGAAGACAAAAGTGACGCCTTTGAAACCTCAATCGATCCCTCGCAATGAACTATGTGCTGGGGTAATCGGAGTGAGGCTTCTGAAAAGCATCCAGGAGAATCACTCAATACCAGTTCAAAACCGGTACATATGGACGGACTCGACAACTGTTCTGGCTTGGCTGCGAGCCGATCCACGTAAGTATCGGCAGTTTGTTGCTTTCCGAGTAGCAGAAATTCAGTCAGAGACCAACGTGGATGAGTGGCATTACGTGCCATCGAGCCTGAACACCGCCGACAAAGGTACCAAATGGGGAAATGGTCCCTGTTTTGACCCAGAAAATGCATGGTTCACTGGTCCAATGTTTCTACGCCATTCAAAGAACGAGTGGCCACGTCAGCCAACCAAATTCTCGGAACCGCAGGAAGAAGTAAGGATTGTCCATCATCATGCGGTAATTTCCGACTCCGTTATCGACTTCGAGAAGTTTTCACGTTGGGATGATCTAGTGAAGAACTTGGCCTACGTCTACCATTTTGTTCATCGTTGTCGAACGCCGCAAAGACTGACAACAAAGGACAGGATTGCAGTTCTAGAGCAGAGAGACTACGCAGCTGCTGAAGCAAGTGTATGGCGTGTAGTTCAGGGCGAAGATTACTCCGATGAGATATCCATCCTTCGGAAAAATTCTGCGCTACCGAATCATCAAAGAAAGTCGTTGCAACGAAGCAGTCCCATTGCAAAGCTGTCACCGTTCTTGGACGACAAAGGTGTTCTCCGGATGGGTAGCAGGATCAAACAACCTGCCGTTTATTACTCCTACGATTTTCAGAATCCGGTGATCGTTCCAAGGAGCAACCACATCGCCCGTCTGTTGATTCACAAGTAGGGTAGGTGTACCAGTTATGGCCATAGTGGTTCCCTATTTCGCCATACGTGATATCTTGAATGCCTTCACATTTTGAAAAATCTTTTGTGTTTTAGCAGTAAAATAAAGGATAAATCTTGATGTTTAAACATTCAAAAAGATTAAAAATGTAAAAGCTATCCAAATTTTGCATATGGCCAAATAGGGAACCACTATGGCCATAACTGGTACACTTTCCCTATCATCAACGCTACGGTCACGCTAACATCGATACCGTTATCAACGAGTTGCGTCAACGGTATTACATCCCTAAGACTCGTTCCGTCGTCAAAGCAGTGGTGAAGCAATGCATGTGGTGCACGGTCTACCGAGCAAAGCCAGCCGCTCCGAGTATGGGTATGCTACCACATCCACGGGTAACACCGTACGTCCGCCCATTTACGTTCACGGGCCTAGATTATTTCGGGCCACTGATCATCAAGCGTCGTCGGTGTAATGAAAAACGGTGGGTGGCGCTGTTCACATGTTTAACAGTTCGCGCTGTACATGTAGAAGTAGTGCACACACTGTCGGCGGAATCCTGTAAGATGGCGATTCGCCGTTTCATCTCGAGAAGAGGCACACCGCAACAGATATACAGCGACAATGGCACCAACTTTCGGGGAGCTACCCGAGAACTTGCCGAGGAAACGAGACTCATCAATCGAGAGTTGGCGACCTCGTTTACCAACGCTGAAATCGAATGGGTGTTCAATCCCCCTTCCGCTCCTCACATGGGTGGAGTGTGGGAGCGTAAGGTGCGCTCAATCAAGGACGCGCTCAAATCTTTGCACCACGATCAACATTTGAATGATGAGGAGCTAACAACTTTCCTAGCCGAAGCTGAGATAATAGTCAACTCTCACCCGCTAACATTTGTACCACTGGAGGATTCCACAGAGGAAGCAGTTACTCCGAACAACTTTCTGGTAATGAGTTCAAATGGTAGCAACAATTCGTCGCGGATACCAGTTGACAAGGAAGTTCCCTTGAGAGTTAACTGGAGGTTGATGCAGCAACTTTTGAACCAGTTTTGGAAGCGGTGGATACAAGGCTACCTTCCAACGATAGCTAGACGGACCAAATGGTTTAGTGACGTTCGCCCACTTCAGGTCGGAGATCCGGTGGTTATCGTAGACGAAGCGGTCCGTAACGGATGGTTACGTGGCCGTGTAGTGGAAACATACCCAGCAAAGGATGGACAAGTGCGGAAGGTCGATGTCCAAACTTCATCAGGAGTGTTCCAGAGACCAGCAATCAAAGTGGCTTTGCTGGACGTTCATCAGAGTGGTAAGGCCGGTCAAGACTAAGGCATTACGGGTCGGGGTGTTGCGAATTGCGCTAGCTCGGCCCATTGTCTGGTTCCATCTCAAGTCGGCGCGGAAGAATGTCGACGCGTTGCGTTGTACGCCAACGATGACACGTCGGTGACAGCCGCCCAATGATGACATCAGCAAAAATATCCACGAAAAAGTGATGATCTCATGAAGAAGCTAAAACTTATCTAATATTCTATAAAATTCTATTGTATATTATTAACTACCTTATTTCTAAACAAGTGAATTTTTTACCGTGAATTTGATCTAAAACAGTTGGAGGTTGGTGAAGATTATTTTACGTGCTAGTATGAAAACAGAAGTTGTAACGATATTTTCTAGGAATCTAAAGCTATTTCTAAAACATGCCTTAAACAACTACTATTATTTCTTAAAATTACAGTTAAAACAATTCTTATAAACTAAGCTGACTAAAAGCACAAGTTCTTAACTAGATAGTACGAACGGAGAAGTAAGTACAAAATAGTTACTCATTCAGTTAGTGGCAGATAACAGTATTTTCTTTTATTATTATTAGCCTCTCCAACCTCAAAACTAACGCTGGAACGATTTTTGGACAGGTAGAATAGTTGGGAAACTAATTTGTAAGTTGATTACAATATTATGGATTGAAGTCGAAATCAATAAACTTTATTTTTCCAGTCGAGTTGCGGAAAAAACCGAACTACGAAAAGTTTTACAACAATTAGACCACCAACCCCGTCCTTGATAAAGACGTATTCACTCAGATTATACTGAAACTACGGCGCCTATGACGCGCCGAGCATTGGTCGCCTACAAAGTCCTATCTTGTTTGGACTTTTGTAACAATGATAAATCGGCTAAGAGATGAAGCGAACTGCGGCTACATTCTGTTAAAGTGCTGCATAGGCCTTTTCATGCGACAGCTCCGTGTATGCATTTGTTTACATCTGCCGAACAGCGGTGCATACACGGGGCTGTCAATTTCGAAGAAGAACTGTCAAACATATTCCGAATCAGCTGATTTGAAACGTCTTGTGAAAAGGCTTTTTACGCTAGCTATAAAATAACAGGGGGTGATTCAATTTTGACGTTTCTTGCCTATAGGATTTATAGTTAAGCCACAGACGTAACACTTAGAACAAATTTCTACGAAAGAGCAAGTTTAGGGCAAACGGACCAGAAAATGGGTTCCAAAACGACATGAGGAAGCACCGAAATCTATGCAGGATGACATGTCAGTTCCCTGCAGTTTACACCATCATCATCTGGTGAGCATGTTGTGTGTGTGTGTGTGTGTGTTTACAATCCACCGCACACTGACCGGCAGTGCTTTTATGGAAGAAATTTGTTTGCATCTATTAACCCGTATAGGCCTGAGTGAAAAAAAAATACTGAAACCCTCACTGCTCAGCGAATTCTGAATGGATTCAAATGATTTTTTGTCAGTTCACTGGCCCACATATCTGGTTTCTAGAAGTAGCCAGAGGAACTCGGAAATATTCCTGTGGCCGGAGTTATTCCAGTGGGTCACTGGGTCAAGTCGGGTAAAAAAGTACTATTTTTTGGGACATGCCATGTTACATTTATTTGTTTGCAACGACAATCATTTTAATTTGCATAAATCATTTAGATCTGATATTCAACATTATAAAAAAAGAGTTTTGTAGCGTTTAAAATATACCGGATGTGGCCATTCGGACGTAACGCCCAGAATAACCGGCTATAGATTTGCCGGATACTAGACCGTTTCAATTCTAGAAAAGAAGAAATCAAACATAATTGTGCACTAAAATGCCTTCTCATAAGCTTGATACAGACGTTCATATACAAATTGGCTACTTTATGGTAAGTTTGAGGCGTCCCAGGACCCGAAAATGGTCATTTGTAGGATCAATCAAATGCAAAACTCATAGTTATCCAATTCAATCGTTTCTAATAAGGATTACATTGATGCAATTTTCTTTAAATTCCGCCATTCAGTGGCCACATGATAGCCGATTTCGGAAATTATCTCTGACTTGAAATTTGCCTACCTCCAGGGGCACAAACGTACAGAACCCTTCTCACCCGACCTGACCCAGTAATCCACCGGAATAACTCCGAGCACAGGAATATTTCCGCGTTCCTCCTTCCACTTCTAGAAACTAGATATGTGTGCCAGTATACTGACAAAAAATCATTTGAATCCATTAAGAATTCGCTGAGTGGTGAGGGTTTTAGAATTTTTGCTTTCACTCAGGCCTATACGGGTTAATCAAGAAACATACATGTCTATATAGATGCAGACAACTTTAGCCCTGGAGATGGAAGGTGATAGCTCTACTGCAATTCCAACGACCCATTTCAAGAATGACTGTTCATACACACACATTCTGAGGTCGTTTTCACTACAGCAAGCCCCACATGAAAACATCTAGATATCAAATGGATATCTAAAATGAGTTCACACTTCCCGAATCGAAAGTTTAATTTTCGACCCTGGCACGTATTTAGTGGTTTCAAAAGGTTATATAATTAAGAACGATCACACCAGTTTGTTGTCCTTCCCATCGCTGCTTTATGAAAATCGCTCTTGAGCTCATTCATGCAAGAGTAAGCTAAACGCTCGAGAGATCAAGCACGACGCGATCCGCATTACTCTTTGATTACGCGCACTGTTTATTAAACATGATTGATCCTGAATTTTGTTTTGCTCATCCACTCACAAAAGCAAGCAACACACACTAAGATGATCATATAGTACTCGTACAACCTCACCGATTCTTCTTAGAAGTTTTTATTAAATTCACCACTGAACTGTTCAGCAAACCCGTACTGCGTTCGGAGATGCAAAAACAAACACGCTTCACCACGCACCGTTCAAAGGTGGTAATCGAGGAGAAAATTCTCAAAGGAACGCGAAAATAACCCTGCGGCTTCGGTTATTCCGGAACAACACTTTTCCCGAAGCGCAGAAAAACACTTAAACATTATACAGAACTTCTTTTTCTTGAACATTTCAGATTTTTGGTTAGCATTTACAGTCACTTCACAAATGAATTTTCTTTACATTATTGCCGGGTGGCATAGCACCATCGGCCGATTCAATTTTAACCAGCCGAACTTGTAAATAACTCGAAATCGAAATAAACATTTTCCTAAACTACACTTTCTTTTCACAATTTTTCTCACATCCAAATATCTTCCGGGTGGCATAGCACCACTATTCACACCGGCCAAACTAGAAACAAATCAAGGAACCGAGATAAAACGTGACAGCAAAAGCAAAAACACATCCACCCGCGCGCACAACCTGCTGCGATCGTCCCATCATCATCTGGTGAGCATGTTGCACGAAATACTGTTTTGTGCAACGAGACCTACAGATGGCGGTAGGGCGGCATCCATTTATTACGTAACGCTAAAATTTGAAATTTTTGACCCCCTCCCCCCCCCTCCGTAACGCTTTTTGTATGAAAAATTTCAAATTTTTGTATGGACCGTAACGCTTGAGCCTACTCCCCCCCTCCCCCTAGAGCGTTACGTAATTTGTGGATGTCGCCTAGTGTGAAACGTCAAACATTAAGAAAAACTATGCGCGCGCCTCTGGTTGTTAGGTTTGAAACGTAGCGAATTTGAAATGATCGTTAAATGAATGGTCGATGGAAATTTTGTTAGTGTTACGTCTGTTTGTGTGTGGTTAAGCCTTAGTGGCCACTGATTGTTATTTTTTTGTTGATTAAACTGTCAATAATCTGAAAATCCGAAAGAATGTCCAACAGGGTGGGGCAAAGTAAATCACAGTCAGCGAAGCCAGTGAAACTCACGCCCATCGCTGCTGTAGGCAAAAAGTCTTAAAAATAGCAAAACATCCGTTTCTAAGGGCAACCCAAAATTACTGTAGAAAAATGTTCTATTTCAGTAGACCACTAGGTACTGTCGCACAAAAGCAATTGCACTTACCTGAGGAATTCCTGTTTCGTATGATTTCAAATCA
Organism: Aedes aegypti; assembly: GCF_002204515.2. Lineage (NCBI taxonomy): Eukaryota > Metazoa > Arthropoda > Insecta > Diptera > Culicidae > Aedes > Aedes aegypti. Next base: position 158,429,279 of record NC_035107.1, on the reverse strand, counting down.
TTTTTTATTTTTTCCAGCGCTGCGGCATTATATGCAGGATTTCTCGAAGCGGAAGGAATGTTGCCGCTTTTCTGATTCATTTCGACAACAGTGGTTCATACCAGAGACGACAGTTGCTTAGATAAACTGAAAAGAAATGATACAAATAAAATGCATTATTAGTTTTAATTTTTAAAGGCCTAGATAGCTGTCTGCCCATATTCGCATAACAGTCTCATGTTTATAGGAAATCCCATGGAACATGGGACTGTGATGCGAATATGGACAGTGTAGTGGTGGACACGCAGTTGTTCAACAAGACCATGCTGAGGATCGTGGGTTCGACACGGTCTCGTCGATATTCTCTTCGCGTTGGAAAGTTTCTCGATTTCCCAGAGCATAGAGAACCTTCGTGCTTATTGCAACACAGCGAAGCAGAGGCGTACGTCCAGGGAATCAACAAACCACTCCCAAGACCTCTGCGAATTGAGGAGTTGCCCGATTCTATACCATTACCCGGAATGCAATTTACCGGAAGACCACTTACAGGAATGTACCATGACCCGGAAAACAAAATCTTCCATTTTCGACGACCGTTATCAGTACATTTATATACAATTTTTATTCTCTTTCATTGATGCTCAACACAAATTATGTCACGCTAACCATGGACATTCTCGACTCGCTTGGTTTACATAAACATTTTTTTTTTCTAAAGACATCTCCAAACTGCTATGGACCAAATATGTTATTCTTCTTGCTATCATTCAACTGGACAAAGCCTGCTTTTTAGCTGTTCTAGGAGCATTTCTATAGTTAATAGCTGAGAACGAATGTCAAATGATATTTTTTGCATTCGTTCATAGTTTGACAAGTATGTAAGCACTCTAGCTCTGAAAAGTTGTCAAATTTGCCAAACAGACATAATTTTGAACCGGCGATATTCAATTCTGATTTTTCTGAATAGCATCACTTTGCCGCAACGTAGGCCCTAAGCTATGAACGAATATTACGATACCACAATTTGATTGAACATGTAATTTATTTGTGATTCAATTAGAAAATAATCGCCTGATGGATGTCTTCAAATTTAGGATACCAAACGAAACATTACAGGCAAGAATAGAACGAATGAAAATATTTTTTTTCGTTGTACATATTTGATGTTTTAAATCGAAAAAAATGCCTATTAAATAAGGGAGAGTATATTTGAGTAAAGAGAAGATGTAAGCATTTAAAAATATTTGGAATTGTGATGGTTTTCTTATTCCTTTAAGTTAGAACAGTTTAGAATCCAATTTTAATATTGTATCAATATATAAAAAACTCTAATCTTGCGAGGAAAGCGACATACAATCGTGCAATTCTAATTTTAGCTTTATGATTTGAAACAAACTTTAAAAATTGAAATATTACTGTTGGCGTTTGAAGTGCAAACCTTAGCTAACTGGGCTTTAAACGCGGTAACACAAAGCAATCAAAGGATACTTAGCAACCTAGCAAAGACAATTAAATTCGCCTTCTTTGTTAAAAATCTTACCGCATTTGATATTTGCGTTTCAAACGCACACAGCAATATAAATTTAGTGCCTTGGTGATCGAGAGTAAATCTACTGTACCTCAATAGATCTTTTACTTTTAATTTACTCGATTGTGCTTTTTTTCGAATGTAATATCTCTGAATGTGGTGATAAACTAGAAAGAACAATAAGCAAACATAAGAAGAAGATATTTGGTCTTTTCCAATTAAACACATATTACCCCAAAATGCCGAGATCTGTGGAACTCGAAAGAACTGCCAACCAAATGAAGAAGGGTGAATATCAGATGACCCGAAATGAGTTATTCTAGGAAAAGGAAAATTCGAGGGATTTGCATTCGGGTGATTGACATTTGGGTGATTGGCACTCGGTGGAAAGTAGCAGAACCAATCGTATTGCTTATTTATTAACATTTGGACACTTGGAGAATGTGAGTATGGAGTTGTCGAGAAATAATTTTCCGGTAAATGGTCCTTCCGGGTAATGGTTTTCCGGTAAATGGTCTTACGGTAAATTGCATTCCGGGTAATGGTTTTCCGGCTAATGTCGGAGAACAAGTTGCCCAGTATATGGTAGAGCTTCCTGTGGCCTTAGGTGATACTGGCATACTGGTCGCTGCACAAACGGACAAGGAATGGGAAAACAAATAGGGGTTTTCGAGCACATTAGGACCATCGCCAGTGTGGCCCCAATAGGGTCCTAAAATGTTTAATGAAATCTTGTTTTTATTTAATAATACGAAAGAGCATGTTAATGCAACTACTTTAGCAATTTTTCCCGCTCAAATAACGACTATAGGGGGTCCCGTAGCCTTGAGGTTACGCTTTCGCTTCGTAAGCAGAAGGTCATGGATTCGATTCCCAAACCCCCCACACAAAATACTCCGTCCAGCCACCAGAAGACGCCGCACGAAGGAAAGTGTATTGGAGAACACATTCATCCTCCGTCAGTATCGGATGATGACTGAGACACACTGACCCTCTGTGCCTGTTGCCACACACGACCCGGAAACATGGAAAAATGAACCACCGCACACCAATGGACTACGGCTATATGGATATTGATTGGACCAATGGCAGCATTCTCCTCTACCTACCTGCTCGGTATGAGAGAAATAGCAATAAGAACTAGAATATAAATAGATTCTTTAGCTACACAGCTATAGAAACGATATGATAGTCGGCATAGTAGCGGCCAAGTGCACGGAGTGCCTAATAAATAAAAGTAAGGAATAAAAAATAATGAACCTTGACACTTTTGATCATGTTTGACTTTCGCTTAGTCGACAAAAACACCTCAGGGGTTTTAGTTTTAACACTGGGGTTGTTCCTATCTAACATTTCGGTAGGGACACGGAAAACAAAATACACCCAAAATTTGAGTTTAAGCTAAAGGGTGTGACAAAATCTAAAAAAACATGAAAAAATATTTTTTGGGCTTAAACAAAAGCAAAACATTAAAAAATTGAGTAAACATGTGTTTTTAGCCCAAACTTAAGCGATTCGATGTCTCTTACTCTAAAACTTTAATTCTATTTTTAAACACAGTGTTGCGACGTGTTGCAGTGGACTGTATACTGCTTGTTTCCAAGCTGCCTTCATGCAGCGTGTCCGACGATCAGCGCCGATTCCCCATTGGAATCGGTGAATGCGAACTGCCTCCATGCAGCGACCGACGGACCAGCGATGAGCTCTAACCAAGCGAAATGAATATTTTCCCTAGCAACTAGTCCTGACAAGGACTGTGGTGGAAACGCAGGCGACTGGCGGACCACGGAAATTTCGGCTCGAAAACAAAACGACACACACAAGCTTTCTTCTTCTAGTCCATTTTATTCACTACACTTATTTACTACATAACTTTCTTCAGCCGGTCTCGGCTCGACTTCTTCTCGCTTCACTGCTGCTATTATTGTTGCTGCTGTTGTCCACTCTCTTCGAGTTGCGCAAAGAAACTGATGCTCGCCCTAGCAGGTAGAGCATATTTATATTTGTTTGTCACGCAACGAATGCGTAGGATGACGATCGTTTTCCTGTTGGGCGGGGCTTCCGTTGCATGCGCTTCTTCTTCAGTTCGCTGCGCTGCGGACTGAACACACAGATTTGGAAACATTAAAGTCAAACAAGTCACTCACACTATTGAATTATCGTGAACATACATATAACGGATTGCTGAAGCCATAGGAAGTTCTATGCGGTCTGATGAGCAGCAAATCACGTTGTCCCAGATGTCGGTTTGGTGCGTAGAACGAAACGCTTTGCAGGAGCGATAGACAGTCAAGATTTCCTCTGATCAAGTCGAACATAAAAAGCCTTTGTAGGTTACTGCGTCTTGAAGAAAGTGTTTGCAAAGCAATGCGTCTGCAGCGTGACATGTAATCAGGCAAGTTAACCGGATCCGACCATGGCAGCTGCCGAATCCGAATCTGGGTAAAAATACAATTGTGGAGACCACACACATACAGCATACTCCAAAATACTACGAACAAGCGAGCAATATAATGCTGTGAGGGCATAGATGTCCTTGAAGCAGCTAGCATTTTGTCAAACAAATCCTAAGGCTACAAACGCCTTCGCAGTGGTAGCATTGACGTGTTCATTAAACCGCAGTTTACTGACAAGAATAACGCCTAAGTCTCGAATTGACTCAACGCATTCCAATGGTTCTGATCCAATCGAATATCCAAATTCGATGCGCGATTATCGGCGGGAAAATACGACGGACTTACATTTTTTGATGTTTTACTCCATGCCGTTTTCCACGCGCCACAGCTCGAGTTCCTTTATATGTATCTGCTTGTAACGCACGGCAGTCCAGATGAGATGCTATAGTTCTGTATATTTTTAAATCGTCAGCGTAGAACAACTTTCCCGATTTCAGTCGGAAGCACAGGTCGTTTATAAACAATATGAAAATCAGTGGCCCCAGAACGCTTCCCTGAGGAACACCAGAAGCAATAGAGAAAACGCTAGAGTGTGTGCCATTGATGTTGACGAATGCTACGCGTTGCGAATGATACGATCGCAACCACTTCGTTATCCAATCCGGAAAGCCCAAGTGTCTTAGCTTCGCTATTGCTAGTTCATGTGGCACTTTGTCGAACGCTTTGGAGAAATCGAAGTATATGGCATCTACTTGGCTGCTTTTTTCGATTTCTGTCGATAGGAAGTTAGTGAACATCATAAGGTTAGTTGTCGTTGATCGCTTTTTGACGAAGCCGTGCTGGAGTTCCGAAATTATTGGGGTAGATGCAGCGTAACATTGTGAACTAATCCTTCAAAAACTTTAGCTACGGAGCATAAAATTGAAACGCCACAGTGTTTTCGACAGCATGAGAAGAACCAGCTTTGAAGATAGGAGTGATTGAGGCTTTCTTCCATATCGACGGAAAAGTGCTATTACGAAGCGACTTATTATAGATAATCTCCAGCGGCATTTGCAGCGATTCTGCACATTCTTTTAAGACTAACGGCGGCGAATTGTCAGTACCAGCCCCTTTGGTTACGTCCAGATTTTTCCAAAGCTGAATATACATCTTGCCGCGAAATATCGAAAGACGAGAGATTCAGATCGTAAGTTGGGCAATTTCTGAGGTTGTCCCATGAAAACATTGGTGGATTCGAACTGTACACGTTCTTAAAGCAGTCGGCAAACATATTAGCAACATCTTCAGGGCAGCTAGCGATAGTTTTTTTGTAAGTCATTTCAGCAGGAAATCGAGTTGAGTGTTTGCGATTTCGAATAAAATTCTAAAAGGTTGTGGGATCGTGCTTAGCGGTCGTCTCCAAACGAGCGACGTAGCTTCGAAATGCAGCAGTTTGACACTCATTATAACTGGTTTCGATAAGAAGTAAATTGTTTCGATTTTCATCAGTTCGCGCTCGAAAATAACGTCTTCGAGATTTGCGAACAACATTGCGAAGATGTTGCAGCTCGGATGTCCACCAAGGATGTTTGTAAGAACAACGCGTGCGTCGTCTACGAGAGACGTGCTCGTCCAAAATTCCGTACAGAATGTCGTAAAAGATACATACCGTCTCGCCGGTGCCCCTACCGTCAAACGTTACCTCCCAGTCAATGGCTGAAATAGCATCGTTCAACTCCGCAAAATCACAGCGTTGAAAATCGAAGTCACGCTGTTGGCTCGAATCATCGGCAAACTGCATACGAGCATCGTTTAAGTCCATACGAAGAACCAGTGGCTTATGGTGATAATCAATATGGTGTGGTGACGGTGGTTCGATTACCTCAATGTAGAAGATTCCAGTCCGTTGAAGACCAAAATGAAGGAGTACGACTCAGGTCATTTGGTATAATATCTAGTCTATCACAAGATGAAGGAAGCAGAATTAGCTTCAGTCCATCTGATAAGGTGATAGAGATATGCAAAGGGAGCAATAATGTTCCAGTCTGCAACAGAAAAGACCAGATGTAGGAGATTCGTCTCAGTCCTTCTGGCAATCCAGTCTACTATGAGATGTAGGAAGTAAGTCTTCAGTCCATCTATGGCAAAGGAACATGTTCATTTGGTAGTCCAGCCTACCACAAGATGAATGAAGCTTAAGCATATTCAAAATTTCAGTAACAGCTTATTGGATATGTTCATCTAGTGGTAAATGGACAAAATAATAAACAAATTTAAATACTTATTTGGTTTTATGTCATCTCAATATTAAATTAATAATTTCATAGTTTTCTGTAGGTTTGAACTGCTTGGATATTGCCCTTACAATTCGGTGATTTATTTAAGTAAGTTACGTACTCAACAATGGAAACAGCAGAAAGAGATAACTGAATGATGCTAAGTATACTCTCTAGTAATGTGACCAGACGTGTCCCGGAAAAAAATCCGGGACGCATGTCAGATCTCATCTCCAATGAAGTGCTACCCATATTTGATGTGTAATTTACATTTATATTCAATATAAGACATAAACTAAATACTAAGTTAATTGAAATAAAAAGTATTGACACTGTACTGTTAAGTTAAAAACTACTCTGTCCCGGATAATCCGGGACGTCTGGTCACTTTACTCTCCAGTTAAAATATTTTGAACGATGCATGTATCATTTTTTAATAAATCATTTCCTCCATACTTAGATATCAAAAATCCAACATGGACTGTGTGGCATTACTCCTTGAAGTGAAAGAAAAGAGTGCTAATGTTATAAACTGTTTTTCATCGCCCATGGAACCGCCCATCGCTCAATAGTCGGATGACGATTTTAATCAGTTTGCAAAAAATATAGGAGGTGGATTAGAGTATACAAACCACACAATGTACCAAAATAGTAGTTACGTTAATTGATACATTTAAAGAAACAAGAACGATCAGACTTGTTACGTTCATAACAAAGGACATTACAGGGTGTCCATTCAAAATCAGTTTTCCAATTCCCGGATTTTTCCCGGATGTTCAATAAATTGAAAATACGGATGACAATCCTACGGATAATCGTCCTGCGACTTGCATAAAATGTGAACAAATTTGGAAGAATAACTTATTTATGAATTATCTATATAAATAAAAATGGAATGGTGTTTGTATGTCACGAAATGGCTTGAGAACGGGCTAACGGATTTTGAATATTCTTCCATAGTTATGTTCCTGAAGTGTTCCGACGTGTTTGTGTATATAAAAAGAAAAGGATATTTAACGGGAAACTTGAAAAAAAAAAGTGAACGGAACTTCCATTTTGCACGGGGCGTTCCATGACGTTTTTCAACAGCCTACTTGATGGCAAGACGAAGTTTGCCGGGACCACTAGTGTTTAAATAAATTTATAGAATACTGTGAGCCTAAAACGATTTGTATTTCGAAAGGGTTTTGGGCAAATAGATTCAAAATATTAGTTGAAATATCTAAAAGTCAACAAATCATAGAAAGTTCAGAAAAATTTTGTAATTATAGTTTATATTCTATATATATATTTATTGTAGAAGTTCAGAAAGATTTTGGAATTATATAAACAAATTTCTGCTCTATGTATCTAAACTCCTACAACAGAACACAGTTCAATAGCCAAGCCATTTAACTTTTAAGAATGTCTTCGGAAATGCGTTAAACATGAACCAGCACTAGTTCCTGGAGAAATTTTTGATCTAGTAAAATTCATGTTGAATTGAAGGAAATACTTTTTAACATAAACGATATTTTCAAACATATTTCATTGATATCATATGAAACTGGCGAAACGGTTTACATGAATCTAAGATTGCATCTTTCAAGTAATATTTAAAAGATTTGGTCAAGAATCTCGTCAAAACACGTAACAAAAAACTGGCCAAGAGTACATAAAAGACCTTGCTGTTTATTTATTCATCGAAGATCTTGCCATGGAATTTGTTGAAAATGATTTGAAGAATTCGTTGTGAATCTCAGGACTGGTAGCGGTCAGACAGCTGAATAATAATGACTAAAATTATCAAAAAAGTTACTTAATAACCACAAACATTAGTTTGAATAATTGAAGTTCAGACACGAAACATAATCTGCATAATCAAGAAAATTAATATGACTACACATTATATAAAATTAAAAATGAAATTACCTTCAATAATTCGAAATATGTTTATCTAAACAGTTAGTTGCTTTAAACGAATATAAATAACTTCACCGAATTATACTGCCGTGAATCGCAAGTCAGTCCCATCTGCAAAAAGTAGGCATTGAGAAAATGGGCTGTGAAGTTTTCAAACTCGTTTTCCATACGAATATTCAAAAAATTCCAGAACATTTAAACATGTTCCAATCTTAATGAAACTTTCACAATTTGCTTTTTACTATAATATCTTTCCGAGAAAAATATAAAGATTATTAAAACACGGTTCATTTTTGTGTTACACGGTGCGGGAATCTGTAGTGGGACTGATATGCGGTTACTTTTCATTATGGGACAATTTGACTTGCTGTTTTTTCTTATTTTTTCCGAACAAATCATGTTATCTAATTGGTGCAGCTGAAAGAGCATTGGAAGATATGTTGAAAACTGAACTCAACTCAATTTTGACAAAAATGCAGATGGGACTGACTTGCGATTCACGGCAGTATAGTAGATTTAAACATCATCAAAGGGCAGAGTCAGTACAAAAAAATCTGGCAAAACTCTTCCATTAAAACTGTTTTACATGCCTGAGCTGTGGAACAAATTCCTTGAAAAATTTTTTTTTTGGGGATTTCAGGAAAAGTTTGGGAGTAAGTTTACGATGATAAAGGAAGATTATTTAGCTTAGCTTAGCTTAGACTGACTACACATATCAATGGTTGCTATTCCGGGATTGACCGAAGTCAGTGAAAATGCACAAAGAATCAACTAGAAGTTTGACTGGGATTGGCCATAATCTTCTTCAGTGTGCATAATTCAGTGCCTCTATTTATACAGGGTCAATAACGGCGCCGGCCACGTCCTTGCAGTCAGGTGGGATTGGAGGAAGGAATGTTAGTGTGTAACCTTTGCTATATGGAGACCGTGTTTGCCTCTGCATCTCCACAAAGGTTACTGGGAGGGATGTTTGTTAATGGGGAGGATCGTTGGGTCACAGGATTCACTTTGATAAGCGATTAGACCATGATAAATAATTATTTGTGAGATATAAACATGATTATGCCGACACTTGGGGTGACGAACCATTCAAAGTTTGTTGAACAAATACCTAAATGTCACATTCCTAACACTCCTATTCTTATGCCGACACTTACAGTGACGAACCATCCAAAGTTTGTTGAATAAAGTGAACCTTTCGGAAGTCTACACTTGTAGTGTCGAGCCATTCAAAGTTTTTTTTTAATTACAAAAATAAAGGTAAAAAGAAAGGGGTGTTTTGAAAAAAAAAAAGTTAAATAATAATAATTCATGAATCAGAGTTTATGTCGACACTCACAGTGACGAACCATTCATAGTTTGTTGAAAAATCATATATACATATAAGGACTAATCGAACGCGGCAATTTTTCACTTTACTCGTCCGACGCGCGACCTACTTGATTCTGACCTCATCGCTCGCCCCCGCAGGAGCAAGCGTCAAGGTCGAAAGATCAAACACTACTAACGAAACGATCACTTTTTCACTCCTAGCAACCGACGCGCGACATGTTTGATCCTGCCCTCATCGCTCGCCCCCGCAGGAGCAAGCGTCAAAGTCAAAGGATCAAACACTACTAACGAACCGATCACTTTTTCACTCCTAGCAACCGACGCGCGACATGTTTGATCCTGCCCTCATCGCTCGCCCCCGCAGGAGCAAGCGTCAAGGTCAAAGGATCAAACACTACTCGATGATAAAGGAAGATTATTTAGCAGATAAATTCCTACACGTTCTTGTGGAATTTCCGGCAGAATCGGGAATTTAAAATAGAAAAGGAAAAATACCAGTAAAAATATATTAAAACTTAACCCTCACTCACTCCCAAGGTAGCCTTATCCAAGCATTTTTTGTTTTCGATGAACTCGAGGAAGAACTGAATGAGGTGATTACTGGGCTATAATAATTACAGATTGATTTAGACGTCTTATAATAATCAATACTAGATATTTTTCAATACTTGAAGTATATGAAACAACCGTATCATTAACGCTTCTACCACTGTCCATATTTGCATAGCCGACGTAGCGCCACTGACATTTTCTGCATATGTTTGTCATTTTTTCGACAATTAACAAATACTTTAAGATGAGGGTTAGAACAAACGATTCATCGATATTGAATTGCTGTTAGAATGCTGAAAATGTCAATGGCGCTTACGTCGACTATGCAAATATGGGCAGACCAGCGGCTTCAATTTTTTACCATGGAAAAATACTCAAATCGCTATCAATTCTTTGTTTCTCAATATGTTTGCAAGAATGAAGATTAAAATCGATAAAGACTCTAAAAGTAGAAGAGTTTATTTAAAATTGTAAAAAAATAATGCAAAATAGATAGAATCTAATGCAAAATAGATAGATAGACAATAGATGGCTCTTTTTCAAACGAAATCCTGAAGCAAAGAAAGCACCATGGAAGATGAACTAAACACAAAAAGTTATGTATTCACTTTACACTTGATTTCTTATCACTACTTTTTTTTTATCCAGGTCAGTGTCGTAAAAATTCAGCCGAATGATACCCGATCAGTACGAAAACGAACAAAAACAAACTCCGCTAGCAAGAAGCCAATCTGACTTCGAGTGCGAATGCGACGAGAAAGAGAGTGGGTGCAACACACGCACACATTCAGTTTCACCCACTGTTGGTGTCATTTCAAAATTCAGTTTCACCTAGAGGCACTGAAATTGAAAATTGAAAATAAAAAATTACAAATGAATTTTATATTACTGGTGTAAGAAAACGGCAATGTGATGCCTCCAGTTGATGAATCATGATTGTCTTTTAATAAAAAAATACAACTTTTGCAATTTGCGGATGTTTTGTGGGGTATTCTGACGGAAATGATTTTTTTCACTAGTGAAATTGAATTTGAATGTCAGTAGTGGATGAGAATAAGTGTAGCAAAAGTAATTGAAAAACTGAATGCACGTTCTACCAGATTCGTGCACGTATTGTCAAACAAACATTCACACAAAGAAGAATTCAACGATGACGGAGCCCACTGAGGATCGGCGTTGTTGACTGTATATTGAAATATGCAGACACTGATCCAGGTTCCTAATTGCAAGTAATTTACGTTTTTCATTATTTTACATACGTTTTGACAGTTCTCCGACTGCCATTCTTCCATGCGCTTGTGTTGAAAGTTTGAAAAATTTGAGAATCCAGCGTAGCGCGATCAGTGGGTGGAATACAAACAATAGTGTCGTCGCTCGGCGGCCAGTGAAAGAAAGGTTGTTGCCTGTACTTTTTGCCGCTGTCGCCAACTGTTAGCGGTTATGAACGAAATAAACAGTCGTTACCCTATTAGCCTATGCAACCATATGTGTTGAAACAATTACTATTTCTATTACAAATAATCGCTTTGGTCGGAGTCGTAGAGATAAAAGGGTAGGTTAGATCCGCGGATGAATGCCTGGCAGATTTGGTGAAATTTCTTGTACAATTTTTGAATCTATTTTTTTAATGAATTACTGATCTAGGTTTTTGGTAACTTGTTCTAGGAATCCTAAACAAGTTTCTAGCAAATATGATAAAAAATTGTTGATTTTCAGAAATGTGTCAGGCTTCTTAGTTGAGTTTCTTCCAAAAGGTAGGCCAAAGATCCCTTAAGGCTATTCTCCCTAGATTTCTCCAAAATCTATCTGAATCAACTCAGCTGGTCTGTCAGGAATCAGGCTGACATTTTAAAACCTAATCAGAATTTTTATTACAAAACCCAGCAAATAAATTCTAGATATTCTATCAGAAATGTCTGTGCCCTATTCACCTCTCCAGACACTTTGATATAGTAATAAAAAAAATGTTGTCATTGGAATATTAAAAACCAGTAAAATATCACTGCTGTTTAAGTGTATGAAGCGTATCTATCAATGATATCGTTGATTCATCATTAAATCACGAAAATAGTAACTTTAGTGTTCATTTTTCTGAAAAAAAAAATTAAGTTAGTGACTTTTTGTTGCAAATAGTGGCAGTTTGGTGAGCAAAATGCAAAAAGTGACTCGCTACCGCCTCATAAAAATTGTGTCATAGTCAAACTAGTGCCTAATCCAGGAAAGGCTTCATCGAAAATCAATTTCATAAATAATCCCAGAAATCCGCCAAACGGAACTTTTCTTGAATCTATCCAGGATTTCAAAAGATCTATAGGGATTTCGGTGGTTCCGGATTACTTCGGACGGTAAAGATAATAAAGACTGCGACGAGTACAGAATAACAACACGACACGTTTATTGCGTCACTCTAACTGATTTCATACATCAACGGTGGCAGTGTTGCCACCACACTACCCTCCACCAGTTATGCCAAGAATCTAACGCGATGGCCTGATGGCGTAACTTTCGTCTTTGTGTCTGAGCAGGAATCTAGTTGTTGATTACACGAGTATGCTGGCTTGAGCCTGTCGATAGATACCCGTTGCTTCTTCCCTTTCATCAATATAACCATGTTCTTATCTCCCCGTTCAATTACCTCGAAGGGTCCTTCATAGGGGTGTTGTAATGGTTTCTTAACTGTGTCGATTCTGACAAAAACTCCTTTACAGCTTTGAAGATCATTTGGTACAAATACACGTTGCTTTGAGTGGTTGACTCTCTCAATCGGTTTTAGATTTTGTACCACATCGCGAAGCGATTTAATTAAATCCGAACGGTCAACTTCAGTTGTACTGTGCTCAAGAAAATCGCCAGGAATACGGAGAGGTTGTCCATAAACCATTTCAGCTACGGAACAGTTCGAATCATCTCGAATAGCGGTGCGTAGTCCGAGCAAAATCATAGGTAGCTTATCACTCCAATGCAGTGGATCAACACACATGATTGCTGACTTCAGAGTGCGATGGAATCGCTCCACTAGTCCATTTGCTTGTGGATGATAAGCAGTGGTGCGGCTACGTGTCGTTCCGAGCCATGAAGTCAATTCGTGGAACAATTGCGACTCGAATTGCCGACCTTGATCAGTACTTATTGTTTCAGGAACGCCGAAACGTGACACCCATGTATTGCAAAAGGCTTTTGCTACGGTTTCGGCTAACATGTCCGGTAGCGGTACTGCTTCAGGCCAACGACTAAACCTGTCTACCATAGTGAGGAGATATCGATGTCCATTAGAAGGTGGTAGAGGTCCAACCAGGTCGATATGAACATGACTAAACCTTCCACGAGGAACATCGAAATTCCCGTAGGCTGCTTGAGTGTGACGGTTGATTTTGGAGCGCTGGCATCGGTCGCACGATCTAACGAATTGGGAAACATCCTTGTTCATCGATGGCCACACGAACTTGGAGGATACGAGCTTCCGAGTTGTACGAATTCCAGGATGAGACAAATCGTGTATAGCATGCATGATACTCGAACGATGAAGTTTCGGAATAAATGGTCGTGGTTGTCCGGGTCCTGAAATATCGCAATATATTTGCTTAGATGACTGGCCGATGCTCTTGGCTTCCAATCGAAGTGAGGATGTTTTGCTCGTTAGCAGTTTTTGCAATTCCGAGTCTGTCGTTTGGTCTACAGCGACATCTTCGAAGTTCAAAACGGATGGTAGAGCTATTAAGTTCACTCTAGATAGGGCATCTGCCACAAAATTGTCCTTTCCACTTATGTGTTTAATAGACCTTGTAAAGCTTGAGATATACTGCAAGTAACGTTCTTCATGGGGCAAGTGTGTGGAGTTTGAGTCAAGAGCATAAGTGAGAGGTCGGTGGTCGGTGAAAATAGTGAAATTCTTACCTTCAATCAGATGGCGGAAATATTTCACGGCGAGTTTCATCGCCGTCAGCTCTCGACCAAAAACTGAATATTTCTTTTGAGAAGCGGAAAATTTTTGCGAGAAGAAGCCTAGAGGTTGCCAAATGCCATTGGAGTACTGCTGTAGTACCGCCCCCGCAGCTATATCTGAAGCGTCGACCATTAATGCCAATGGTTTTGAACTATCCGGATAATGCAATAATGTCGCTTTTGCCAGGCTTTGTTTACATTTCTCGAACGCCGCTTTTGTTGCTGAGTCCCATTTCAACTTTCGTGTATCATTTTTGCGATTCCCGTTGATCATTTCTTGTAGAACTTTTTGTATTTCAGCGGCACCAGGAAGAAAACGCTTGTAGCCGTTCACCAGAGCTAGGAAACGCCTTAATTCCTTAACTGTGTTGGGTTGAGTGTATTCAGTAACTGCAGACACCCTTTCTGGTTCTGGTTTCACACCTTCTGCATTCACACGGTATCCCAAGAAATCTACTTCCGTTTGTGCAAATTTGCATTTGGTGAGATTCAACACGAGTCCATTTTTCCGTAATCGATCGAAGACTATCCGAACGTGCAGTTGATGCTCCTCTTCGGTAGCGGAAGCAACGCAAATATCGTCGACAAAAACAATTACAAAGTCCAAATCTCCGAAGATGCTATGCATGAATCGTTGGAAGGACTGGCTGGCGTTGCATAGCCCGAATTGCATTCTCGTAAATTCGAACAGTCCAAATGGGGTAATCACGGCTGTTTTTGGTATATCACATTCTTCAACTGGAACATTGTAATAAGCTCGTACCATGTCCAGGGTTGTGAAGTACTTTTTACCCAAAAAATTGTTTAAAAGGTCATGGATGTGAGGAACCGGATACCGATCGGGAATAGTAACACGATTCAAGCTTCGGTAGTCCCCCACGAAACGCCACTCTCCATTCTTTTTACGGACGCAGTGCAAGGGACTCGCCCAACAGCTTTTCGATGGACGGCATATTCCAATCTCCGACATCATCTCGAACTCCTTTTTTGCCGCCCTCAGTTTATCTGGCGCCATTCTGCGTGGTTTACAAGCCACCGGAGGACCTTTCGTTTGGATGTGATGGGTCACATTGTGTTGAATTTCGGATCGCATAGTGTGGTAATCTCGCGGTATTCAATCAGCAAATCGCGAAAAGGATGATTGAAATCGATCGTGGTCACACCATGTACCGTGGCTTGTGCAATTCCGCCAGTGGAATGCAGTTTCGTTTTCCCGTCAATAAGCCGATTGGTTCCGAGGTCTACTAGAATGCCGAAATAGGCCAAAAAATCGGCACCAATTATAGCAGTGGTTACATCGGCGACTAGGAAATTCCATGCGAATCGGCGACGCAGCCCTAGATCCGTGGTAACAAAACGATTTCCGTACGTTTTGATCGTGGATCCATTTGCAGCGTGTAGCTGGAAGGCGGAGGGGCCGTGGAGTTTTTCTCTGGTACTTGCTGGAATAATCGAAACATCCGATCCTGTGTCTATGAGAAATCGGATATGGGAAGTGCGATCAAAAATGCGAAGACGGCGGCTCAACTGGTTTCCGCCCACCTCATTCACTGTAGGTGGGCGGTTGCCTAGTTTTTTGTCGCTTGATAATTGCATGGACTGCGGCATTGCTCTGCATTATCGCCAAACTTGCGATGGTACCAGCATACGTTATTTACACCAGATGCTTGACGATTCCGAGAGGTTGACCGGGAGCGACGTTGTGGTTTAGCTTTCATCTGGCGGATTTCAGCGGTCAATGCTGCGATTTGGTTTGCCAGACTCTCCTGTGAATACGGATCTTCGTTGGACGATGGTGCTGGTCGAACATTGATGGCAGCTGCTGCTGGTGGGGACAAGTCGATCATTTTGTCACCCATTTCCGCAATTTTTGCCAGTGTTCCATCGTGGATGCTTAAGACGGCGCGGATGTTGGCTGGAAGGCGTTGTAGAAACAGCATCTTTAGCAGAGATTCATCTACGTTCAAGCCTGCTGATAGCTCCTGCATCTTTGCCAACAAATGAGTTGGCCGTAAATCGCCAAGATCGCAAGTGTTCAGTAGACGTTCGAGGCGTGACTGTGGCGTCAATTCAAAGCGGGAAATTAGTCGAAGTTTAATGGCAGCATACTTGTCAGCAGCCGGAGGATTTTTCACCAGATCCGTGACGTGGCATATCACGGACTGATCAATTTTTGCCACAATGTGGTGAAACATCGTGACGTCCTGTGTGATTCCGGCCAAGGCAAATTGTGCCTCCGCCTGTGCGAACCACATTGCCGGGTCCGACTTCCAAAATTCCAGCGCTGTTAAATGCGCGAGCAATGGATCAGCGCGAGCAGTCAGTTTTTCCATGGGCAACCAAGGGGGGGCGACTTGCATACAAGTGCGCGAGCAGTTACAAGTTCGAAATCATTGCATGCAAGTTGCTAGCGCAAAATTTTATTTTCAATTGCGGAATCGCTGGGATAAAATACAATAAGTTAAAGATAAATAATTAAACTACTTAGCTATTTTGGACCCATTTACAACTTATGCAGAATATTCATACCAAGAGCATTACGTGGGATTGGGAGGTTGTGATAAATGTTATTATGAAACTAGTATTCTTTATACATCATATTTCTTATGCAAAATGGGTCAACCAATGTGAGAAGATCTATTTTCACGATTTTCACTTTCCCCGCGTCGCAACACGTTTTGAGAATGCAGGGCCGGTAGCAAGTCACTTTTTAGTGACGGTCACTATTTTCGACCTGTTGGTGAATTCCGGCGCACATTTTCTTCGAAGAGTAGATATTTTATTCCATAATCCACCAGCAAGAAAATTGTCTTTTCTTCGAAGAAAATACGCGCCGAAATTCGCCTACTGGTCTAAAAATTTACTATTTGCAACACGAAGTCACTAAAGCCACTATTGGTTACAAAAGTTATTATTTTCGTGATAAAACAGAAAGAACAGAGCCATTTTCCATATGTACCGTGTGTATCTAATACAATTATTGAAAAAATGCAATGTCAATGAGATTTGCGCACGTCCTGACCAGCATGGCTGCTTCAAGGACATTCTCAAGTAGATTCCTGCATACTCACTTTTTCCATTTTGGCTTGGGTTGTCAATCAATAGTAATAATAATAAGGATTTTCCATATGTACCGTGTGTATCTAATACAACTATTGAAAAAATGCAATGTCAATGAGATTTGCGCACGTCCTGACCAGCATGGCTGCTTCAAGGACATTCTCAAGTAGATTCCTGCATACTCACTTTTTCCATTTTGGCTTGGGTTGTCAATCAATAGTAATAAAAATGAGGATTTTCCATATGTACCGTGTATATCTAATACAACTATTGAAAAAATGCAATGTCAATGAGATTTGCGCACGTCCTGACCAGCATGGCTGCTTCAAGGACATTCTCAAGTAGATTCCTGCATACTCACTTTTTCCATTTTGGCTTGGGTTGTCAATCAATAGTAATTAAAATGAGGATTTTCCATATGTACCGTGTGTATCTAATACAATTATTGAAAAAATGCAATGTCAATGAGATTTGCGCACGTCCTCACCAGCATGGCTGCTTCAAGGACATTCTCAAGTAGATTCCTGCATACTCACTTTTTCCATTTTGGCTTGGGTTGTCAATCAATAGTAATAATAATAAGGATTTTCCATATGTACCGTGTGTATCTAATACAACTATTGAAAAAATGCAATGTCAATGAGATTTGCGCACGTCCTGACCAGCATGGCTGCTTCAAGGACATTCTCAAGTAGATTCCTGCATACTCACTTTTTCCATTTTGGCTTGGGTTGTCAATCAATAGTAATTAAAATGAGGATTTTCCATATGTACCGTGTGTATCTAATACAATTATTGAAAAAATGCAATGTCAATGAGATTTGCGCACGTCCTCACCAGCATGGCTGCTTCAAGGACATTCTCAAGTAGATTCCTGCATACTCACTTTTTCCATTTTGGCTTGGGTTGTCAATCAATAGTAATAATAATAAGGATTTTCCATATGTACCGTGTGTATCTAATACAACTATTGAAAAAATGCAATGTCAATGAGATTTGCGCACGTCCTGACCAGCATGGCTGCTTCAAGGACATTCTCAAGTAGATTCCTGCATACTCACTTTTTCCATTTTGGCTTGGGTTGTCAATCAATAGTAATAAAAATAAGGATTTTCCATATGTACCGTGTGTATCTAATACAACTATTGAAAAAATGCAATGTCAATGAGATTTGCGCACGTCGTGTGCAGCATGGCTGCTTCAAGGACATTCTCAAGTAGATTCCTGCATACTCACTTTTTCCATTTTGGCTTGGGTTGTCAATCAATAGTAATAAAAATGAGGATTTTCCATATGTACCGTGTGTATCTAATACAATTATTGAAAAAATGCAATGTCAATGAGATTTGCGCACGTCCTGACCAGCATGGCTGCTTCAAGGACATTCTCAAGTAGATTCCTGCATACTCACTTTTTCCATTTTGGCTTGGGTTGTCAATCAATAGTAATAAAAATGAGGATTTTCCATATGTACCGTGTATATCTAATACAACTATCGAAAAAATGCAATGTCAATGAGATTTGCGCACGTCCTGACCAGCATGGCTGCTTCAAGGACATTCTCAAGTAGATTCCTGCATACTCACTTTTTCCATTTTGGCTTGGGTTGTCAATCAATAGTAATAATAATAAGGATTTTCCATATGTACCGTGTGTATCTAATACAACTATTGAAAAAATGCAATGTCAATGAGATTTGCGCACGTCCTGACCAGCATGGCTGCTTCAAGGACATTCTCAAGTAGATTCCTGCATACTCACTTTTTCCATTTTGGCTTGGGTTGTCAATCAATAGTAATAAAAATAAGGATTTTCCATATGTACCGTGTGTATCTAATACAACTATTGAAAAAATGCAATGTCAATGAGATTTGCGCACGTCCTGACCAGCATGGCTGCTTCAAGGACATTCTCAAGTAGATTCCTGCATACTCACTTTTTCCATTTTGGCTTGGGTTGTCAATCAATAGTAATAAAAATGAGGATTTTCCATATGTACCGTGTGTATCTAATACAATTATTGAAAAAATGCAATGTCAATGAGATTTGCGCACGTCCTGACCAGCATGGCTGCTTCAAGGACATTCTCAAGTAGATTCCTGCATACTCACTTTTTCCATTTTGGCTTGGGTTGTCAATCAATAGTAATAAAAATGAGGATTTTCCATATGTACCGTGTGTATCTAATACAATTATTGAAAAAATGCAATGTCAATGAGATTTGCGCACGTCCTGACCAGCATGGCTGCTTCAAGGACATTCTCAAGTAGATTCCTGCATACTCACTTTTTCCATTTTGGCTTGGGTTGTCAATCAATAGTAATAAAAATGAGGATTTTCCATATGTACCGTGTATATCTAATACAACTATCGAAAAAATGCAATGTCAATGAGATTTGCGCACGTCCTGACCAGCATGGCTGCTTCAAGGACATTCTCAAGTAGATTCCTGCATACTCACTTTTTCCATTTTGGCTTGGGTTGTCAATCAATAGTAATAAAAATAAGGATTTTCCATATGTACCGTGTGTATCTAATAGAACTATTGAAAAAATGCAATGTCAATGAGATTTGCGCACGTCGTGTGCAGCATGGCTGCTTCAAGGACATTCTCAAGTAGATTCCTGCATACTCACTTTTTCCATTTTGGCTTGGGTTGTCAATCAATAGTAATAAAAATGAGGATTTTCCATATGTACCGTGTGTATCTAATACAATTATTGAAAAAATGCAATGTCAATGAGATTTGCGCACGTCCTGACCAGCATGGCTGCTTCAAGGACATTCTCAAGTAGATTCCTGCATACTCACTTTTTCCATTTTGGCTTGGGTTGTCAATCAATAGTAATAAAAATGAGGATTTTCCATATGTACCGTGTGTATCTAATACAACTATTGAAAAAATGCAATGTCAATGAGATTTGCGCACGTCCTGACCAGCATGGCTGCTTCAAGGACATTCTCAAGTAGATTCCTGCATACTCACTTTTTCCATTTTGGCTTGGGTTGTCAATCAATAGTAATAAAAATGAGGATTTTCCATATGTACCGTGTGTATCTAATACAATTATTGAAAAAATGCAATGTCAATGAGATTTGCGCACGTCCTCACCAGCATGGCTGCTTCAAGGACATTCTCAAGTAGATTCCTGCATACTCACTTTTTCCATTTTGGCTTGGGTTGTCAATCAATAGTAATAATAATAAGGATTTTCCATATGTACCGTGTGTATCTAATACAACTATTGAAAAAATGCAATGTCAATGAGATTTGCGCACGTCCTGACCAGCATGGCTGCTTCAAGGACATTCTCAAGTAGATTCCTGCATACTCACTTTTTCCATTTTGGCTTGGGTTGTCAATCAATAGTAATAAAAATGAGGATTTTCCATATGTACCGTGTATATCTAATACAACTATTGAAAAAATGCAATGTCAATGAGATTTGCGCACGTCCTGACCAGCATGGCTGCTTCAAGGACATTCTCAAGTAGATTCCTGCATACTCACTTTTTCCATTTTGGCTTGGGTTGTCAATCAATAGTAATAAAAATGAGGATTTTCCATATGTACCGTGTATATCTAATACAACTATTGAAAAAATGCAATGTCAATGAGATTTGCGCACGTCCTGACCAGCATGGCTGCTTCAAGGACATTCTCAAGTAGATTCCTGCATACTCACTTTTTCCATTTTGGCTTGGGTTGTCAATCAATAGTAATAAAAATGAGGATTTTCCATATGTACCGTGTATATCTAATACAACTATTGAAAAAATGCAATGTCAATGAGATTTGCGCACGTCCTGACCAGCATGGCTGCTTCAAGGACATTCTCAAGTAGATTCCTGCATACTCACTTTTTCCATTTTGGCTTGGGTTGTCAATCAATAGTAATAAAAATGAGGATTTTCCATATGTACCGTGTGTATCTAATACAACTATTGAAAAAATGCAATGTCAATGAGATTTGCGCACGTCCTGACCAGCATGGCTGCTTCAAGGACATTCTCAAGTAGATTCCTGCATACTCACTTTTTCCATTTTGGCTTGGGTTGTCAATCAATAGTAATAAAAATGAGGATTTTCCATATGTACCGTGTATATCTAATACAACTATTGAAAAAATGCAATGTCAATGAGATTTGCGCACGTCCTGACCAGCATGGCTGCTTCAAGGACATTCTCAAGTAGATTCCTGCATACTCACTTTTTCCATTTTGGCTTGGGTTGTCAATCAATAGTAATTAAAATGAGGATTTTCCATATGTACCGTGTGTATCTAATACAATTATTGAAAAAATGCAATGTCAATGAGATTTGCGCACGTCCTCACCAGCATGGCTGCTTCAAGGACATTCTCAAGTAGATTCCTGCATACTCACTTTTTCCATTTTGGCTTGGGTTGTCAATCAATAGTAATAATAATAAGGATTTTCCATATGTACCGTGTGTATCTAATACAACTATTGAAAAAATGCAATGTCAATGAGATTTGCGCACGTCCTGACCAGCATGGCTGCTTCAAGGACATTCTGAAGTAGATTCCTGCATACTCACTTTTTCCATTTTGGCTTGGGTTGTCAATCAATAGTAATTAAAATGAGGATTTTCCATATGTACCGTGTGTATCTAATACAATTATTGAAAAAATGCAATGTCAATGAGATTTGCGCACGTCCTCACCAGCATGGCTGCTTCAAGGACATTCTCAAGTAGATTCCTGCATACTCACTTTTTCCATTTTGGCTTGGGTTGTCAATCAATAGTAATAATAATAAGGATTTTCCATATGTACCGTGTGTATCTAATACAACTATTGAAAAAATGCAATGTCAATGAGATTTGCGCACGTCCTGACCAGCATGGCTGCTTCAAGGACATTCTCAAGTAGATTCCTGCATACTCACTTTTTCCATTTTGGCTTGGGTTGTCAATCAATAGTAATAAAAATGAGGATTTTCCATATGTACCGTGTGTATCTAATACAACTATTGAAAAAATGCAATGTCAATGAGATTTGCGCACGTCCTGACCAGCATGGCTGCTTCAAGGACATTCTCAAGTAGATTCCTGCATACTCACTTTTTCCATTTTGGCTTGGGTTGTCAATCAATAGTAATAAAAATGAGGATTTTCCATATGTACCGTGTGTATCTAATACAATTATTGAAAAAATGCAATGTCAATGAGATTTGCGCACGTCCTCACCAGCATGGCTGCTTCAAGGACATTCTCAAGTAGATTCCTGCATACTCACTTTTTCCATTTTGGCTTGGGTTGTCAATCAATAGTAATAATAATAAGGATTTTCCATATGTACCGTGTGTATCTAATACAACTATTGAAAAAATGCAATGTCAATGAGATTTGCGCACGTCCTGACCAGCATGGCTGCTTCAAGGACATTCTCAAGTAGATTCCTGCATACTCACTTTTTCCATTTTGGCTTGGGTTGTCAATCAATAGTAATAAAAATGAGGATTTTCCATATGTACCGTGTATATCTAATACAACTATTGAAAAAATGCAATGTCAATGAGATTTGCGCACGTCCTGACCAGCATGGCTGCTTCAAGGACATTCTCAAGTAGATTCCTGCATACTCACTTTTTCCATTTTGGCTTGGGTTGTCAATCAATAGTAATAAAAATGAGGATTTTCCATATGTACCGTGTATATCTAATACAACTATTGAAAAAATGCAATGTCAATGAGATTTGCGCACGTCCTGACCAGCATGGCTGCTTCAAGGACATTCTCAAGTAGATTCCTGCATACTCACTTTTTCCATTTTGGCTTGGGTTGTCAATCAATAGTAATAAAAATGAGGATTTTCCATATGTACCGTGTATATCTAATACAACTATTGAAAAAATGCAATGTCAATGAGATTTGCGCACGTCCTGACCAGCATGGCTGCTTCAAGGACATTCTCAAGTAGATTCCTGCATACTCACTTTTTCCATTTTGGCTTGGGTTGTCAATCAATAGTAATAAAAATGAGGATTTTCCATATGTACCGTGTGTATCTAATACAACTATTGAAAAAATGCAATGTCAATGAGATTTGCGCACGTCCTGACCAGCATGGCTGCTTCAAGGACATTCTCAAGTAGATTCCTGCATACTCACTTTTTCCATTTTGGCTTGGGTTGTCAATCAATAGTAATAAAAATGAGGATTTTCCATATGTACCGTGTATATCTAATACAACTATTGAAAAAATGCAATGTCAATGAGATTTGCGCACGTCCTGACCAGCATGGCTGCTTCAAGGACATTCTCAAGTAGATTCCTGCATACTCACTTTTTCCATTTTGGCTTGGGTTGTCAATCAATAGTAATTAAAATGAGGATTTTCCATATGTACCGTGTGTATCTAATACAATTATTGAAAAAATGCAATGTCAATGAGATTTGCGCACGTCCTCACCAGCATGGCTGCTTCAAGGACATTCTCAAGTAGATTCCTGCATACTCACTTTTTCCATTTTGGCTTGGGTTGTCAATCAATAGTAATAATAATAAGGATTTTCCATATGTACCGTGTGTATCTAATACAACTATTGAAAAAATGCAATGTCAATGAGATTTGCGCACGTCCTGACCAGCATGGCTGCTTCAAGGACATTCTCAAGTAGATTCCTGCATACTCACTTTTTCCATTTTGGCTTGGGTTGTCAATCAATAGTAATGAAAATGAGGATTTTCCATATGTACCGTGTATATCTAATACAACTATCGAAAAAATGCAATGTCAATGAGATTTGCGCACGTCCTGACCAGCATGGCTGCTTCAAGGACATTCTCAAGTAGATTCCTGCATACTCACTTTTTCCATTTTGGCTTGGGTTGTCAATCAATAGTAATAAAAATAAGGATTTTCCATATGTACCGTGTGTATCTAATACAACTATTGAAAAAATGCAATGTCAATGAGATTTGCGCACGTCGTGTGCAGCATGGCTGCTTCAAGGACATTCTCAAGTAGATTCCTGCATACTCACTTTTTCCATTTTGGCTTGGGTTGTCAATCAATAGTAATAAAAATGAGGATTTTCCATATGTACCGTGTGTATCTAATACAATTATTGAAAAAGTAAGAGGTTGTTTCCGAGATACGACCGCCAAGTTGACGTTGGATAACGTTAGCTTCTTCTATTTCCTGATTTAGGACCGTCACGAACTTATGAAAGATTTCTAGGTACTGACAAAAAATCAGTGGGGTTGTGTACAAGACACGACCGCATGACGTTAACTACGCCATTTAATTTGCTGCATTTGTATTATAGTCAAATGTCATAATTGCAATCTTCTTTTAGTTATCATCCAGAATGTAATGGTTTGTGAATTTAGAAAAGATATATGTTTAAAATAAAATTTTGCGTTAGGTAATATTTGAATCATTCCTTAACAATAGAAAATATATTGCATCCCAACGGCACAGCAGCAGCGTCCTCGGAAACATCCTCAAATTGCCGTATTGTCAATTATTCGTAATAAATCAATTGTTGTATGCTGCTATGAGATGAATTAAGAGATTATAGCAAGTATGTGGTAAACACATTAGGGAATATTACACAATTAACTCTTTAAAACACATTTGTTGGCTCTGGAAAGGGCCGATTGAATTGTTGAATTTGCGTAACACGGACACATTTTGGCGGCTTTGGTCGATTTTCTTCAGCCATCTCGAACAAATTAAGGAATATTACACAATCAACTCTTTAACACACATTTGTTGGCTCTGAAAAAGGGCCGAATGAATTGTTGAATTTGCGTAACACGGACACATTTTGACGGCGCACTGGTTTCAATCCTCCTCGCCCGATGAGATTTGCGATGCGCATGACGATGTGCGCTTCAACAAGCGGCTTTGGTCGATTTTCTTCAGCCATCTCGTACAACAGCTTGCCTCTGGTGGCGAGGAGCTGAGCAGGTTTGGAGGAGCTCTTACCAGCTCGAAAGCGAAAACAGAATGAAACCAGATTCAACGAAGGAGGGATGCTTTATACCCTTAGAATAGCAGATGATGCTCCTCCTTTCATATTCTTCGTTTTCTTATCTGGGAAATAGGCTATATGAAACTGATGTCTGTGTAAGGGATGTACAGATTAGCATTATGCTGTTATTGCAACCCGACGGCACTGCAGCAGCATCCTCGGAAACAGCTTCAAATTGCCGTATTGTCAATTATTCGTAATAAATCAATTATTGTATGATGCTATGAGATGAATTAAGAGATTATAGCAAGTATGTGGTAAACACATTAGGGAATATTATACAAATAACTCTTTAAAACACATTTGCTGGCTCTCAAAAGGGCCGATTGAGTTGTTGAATTTGCGTAACACGGACACATTTTGACGGCGCACTGGTTTCAATCCTCCTCGCCCGATGAGATTTGCGGTGCGGATGACGATGGCGCTTCAACAAGCGGCTTTGGTCGATTTTCTTCAGCCATCTCGTACAAATTAGGGAATATTACACGGACGGTGACGGCTGTGCCGCTCGATCTAATGAACCAGAATGACCGCGCTAGCCTCCCGCATGGCAATGACAGCGGAGCACTGGCTGGTAGCGACGCAAATGAGCGGCTTCAGTTGCTGCGGCTCCGAAATGCGTGGTTCTTCGGTTCTAATGCGTGTTGTATTCGCGTCCTATTGAAAACTGAACTGAGGACGCGAATGACTCTCGAAATTTGCTCGCCGACCGTGTTCACAGTCTGACGGCAAAAAGAAGAATGAGGGAAGAAGCAGGGTGCGGTGCGCTTTTATAGTGGGAAGCGGAACCGAAAAATGTGCTTGAACGTGATTGGTTAGATAAGAAAGGGGTCAACGTTTTACGATGTTTCAATAGTTTGTTGCAATAATCAATAGTGTCCTCCATTTTAATCGACGCGTAGATAAATTTCCAATCGATTCATGGATAAATATTGAAAATCTATCGATAAATGACTGAGTTATTAGCGGTCAAAACCTGACCATTTTTCGTTACATGCTCAATTTTTCGTTTTTCTGAATTGTACCCCCATATGTTGCCGTAAGACGTTATCCAACGTCAAAAATGCAATGTCAATGAGATTTGCGCACGTCCTGACCAGCATGGCTGCTTCAAGGACATTCTCAAGTAGATTCCTGCATACTCACTTTTTCCATTTTGGCTTGGGTTGTCAATCAATAGTAATAAAAATAAGGATTTTCCATATGTACCGTGTATATCTAATACAACTATTGAAAAAATGCAATGTCAATGAGATTTGCGCACGTCCTGACCAGCATGGCTGCTTCAAGGACATTCTCAAGTAGATTCCTGCATACTCACTTTTTCCATTTTGGCTTGGGTTGTCAATCAATAGTAATAAAAATGAGGATTTTCCATATGTACCGTGTATATCTAATACAACTATTGAAAAAATGCAATGTCAATGAGATTTGCGCACGTCCTGACCAGCATGGCTGCTTCAAGGACATTCTCAAGTAGATTCCTGCATACTCACTTTTTCCATTTTGGCTTGGGTTGTCAATCAATAGTAATAATAATAAGGATTTTCCATATGTACCGTGTGTATCTAATACAACTATTGAAAAAATGCAATGTCAATGAGATTTGCGCACGTCCTGACCAGCATGGCTGCTTCAAGGACATTCTCAAGTAGATTCCTGCATACTCACTTTTTCCATTTTGGCTTGGGTTGTCAATCAATAGTAATAAAAATGAGGATTTTCCATATGTACCGTGTATATCTAATACAACTATTGAAAAAATGCAATGTCAATGAGATTTGCGCACGTCCTGACCAGCATGGCTGCTTCAAGGACATTCTCAAGTAGATTCCTGCATACTCACTTTTTCCATTTTGGCTTGGGTTGTCAATCAATAGTAATAAAAATGAGGATTTTCCATATGTACCGTGTATATCTAATACAACTATTGAAAAAATGCAATGTCAATGAGATTTGCGCACGTCCTGACCAGCATGGCTGCTTCAAGGACATTCTCAAGTAGATTCCTGCATACTCACTTTTTCCATTTTGGCTTGGGTTGTCAATCAATAGTAATAATAATAAGGATTTTCCATATGTACCGTGTGTATCTAATACAACTATTGAAAAAATGCAATGTCAATGAGATTTGCGCACGTCCTGACCAGCATGGCTGCTTCAAGGACATTCTCAAGTAGATTCCTGCATACTCACTTTTTCCATTTTGGCTTGGGTTGTCAATCAATAGTAATGAAAATGAGGATTTTCCATATGTACCGTGTATATCTAATACAACTATCGAAAAAATGCAATGTCAATGAGATTTGCGCACGTCCTGACCAGCATGGCTGCTTCAAGGACATTCTCAAGTAGATTCCTGCATACTCACTTTTTCCATTTTGGCTTGGGTTGTCAATCAATAGTAATAAAAATGAGGATTTTCCATATGTACCGTGTGTATCTAATACAATTATTGAAAAAATGCAATGTCAATGAGATTTGCGCACGTCCTGACCAGCATGGCTGCTTCAAGGACATTCTCAAGTAGATTCCTGCATACTCACTTTTTCCATTTTGGCTTGGGTTGTCAATCAATAGTAATAAAAATGAGGATTTTCCATATGTACCGTGTATATCTAATACAACTATTGAAAAAATGCAATGTCAATGAGATTTGCGCACGTCCTGACCAGCATGGCTGCTTCAAGGACATTCTCAAGTAGATTCCTGCATACTCACTTTTTCCATTTTGGCTTGGGTTGTCAATCAATAGTAATAAAAATGAGGATTTTCCATATGTACCGTGTGTATCTAATACAATTATTGAAAAAATGCAATGTCAATGAGATTTGCGCACGTCCTGACCAGCATGGCTGCTTCAAGGACATTCTCAAGCAAATTTATCCATACTTGTGATTTGAAATAACAGAACAGTCGGTTGTTGAACATAATTAATTACAAACATCGTGTCACTCTTCCTTCAAGTAATCAATTATTATGTAAACATGAAGTGATTGCCATTGTGAACAAAAACAACGAACAATAATTCGAAGATATATATATATTCATCAACGTTTTCATCCGTACACCCAACAAGAATGGGATCACTTACATAATATTACATTCAATGAGATAATTTCTCCTTTCCAATGAAATTTTAACAAAGGTCTTTAGAGAACTTTTTAAAGCAACATTTATATATCATATGCTGTAATGTCGTAAATGACTCTTGTATATTGCGTAAATTGCTGCTTATATCTTTAAGAAACCTTAAGTTTGTTGTGTTCTTATAGATATGAAATTTATTCAAAAGCTTGGGATGGGATGTGATTGTGATTAGAATAAAAGATGTTATGAAAGTATTTAGGATATACCAATGCGTATGGCGATTTCTTAATAAGCTCAAAAACTAAAAATCATCCATACAACAAATTGCATAAGGCTTCTAATATGAGTTAGCTGCATATGAATATCATTTTCTGTAAGTGATCATCCTCCCAGTGAACACACCATCGTATATGATGGGATATAAGAGTACAAATGTGGAGGCGATATGCGTACATCTTGCATGGATCCTTATGGTGCATGCACGTATATCGCCTCCACATTTGTACTCTTATGCGCTATCTTATACGAGTTCGTGTTTGCTGGGCTCATCCTTATGATACGAATATTTAAACCTTTTTTTGTGTATGTTTACATAATCATTAAATGAAAACTTTTTCCGGGCTTGTGACCGGCACGACATTTTAAGAAAATATGACTATATTATTACTATATATTTTTTCTTGTCTTAAGCTAATTCTCGTTTCAATCGCATTTGAACCTGAGACAGATACATAGTAGAATTGGTTCAGTAAAAAAAATAATAATTTAACCTCAAGTGTGCCTTTGGTATTCATACATTCATTTTTTTTTGCGTTTTTTACACCGTAATAGGTTGTAAAATTGTGTCACAAACCAAAATATTGTCACACCACGTTTGCCATAGATTTGATAGCGTCGTAGCTAACAGAAATCAACATGTAACGCGCATAGTTGAATTGTGCATTGAATGTGCTTCTCATAAATTGCCATTCAAATTGACTTGTGAGGAGTTATTTCCCCACTTTGAAAATAAATAAATAAATTGTAAATTGTGATGCTATGGTTAATCAAATTGAACTAGTAAATAGTCATATTTTCTTGTTTAGTCAATGGCGGAATTACCACTTTGTTTGTTCTACCAGCAATAAATAACAATAAAGCAATTCAAAACAAAGGTTATCAATAAATAACATTTTGATTATAGTCACTATGTCTGTAAGAAACTTAACACTGAATGAAAAAACGACTAAAAGAGAACATTACTTCGAATATGGAGCTCAACACTATAGTCAATTGCGATTTATAATTGTGGAGCTCAACACTTCTAGTCATCAAATTATAACTGTGGATCTCAACACTAGTAGTCATCAATTGGCAAATTTATTAACTGTGGAGCTCAACACTTGTAGTCTTCAAATTATAACTGTGGAGCTCAACATTTGTAGTCATCAAATTATAACTGTGGAGCTCAATACTTGTAGTCATCAAATTTTAACTGTGGAGCTCAACACTTGTAGTCTTCAAATTATAACTGTGGAGCTCAACACTTGTAGTCATCAAATTATAACTGTGGATCTCAACACTAGCTAAATAAAAATTATCTCAACACTAACATAAATAACTTATTACTGCCATAAAGGCTTAAATAATTTATAACTGTGGAGTTCAACACTTAAGATAAGTCTATTGAAAGAAAGTATTACTGTGGAGCTCGACAACTTCTCGGAACATTAGAATCTATAATCTAATGGTTATAATTTATAAATGTGGAGCTTAGCACTTGATTCTGGATCAATATGGAGCTCAACACTATAATGACAAAACATGTATAACAGTGGAGCTCAACACTTGAGAGAAGTCAATTGAAAGAAAGTAAGAAAGTGATATTGCTGTGGAGCTCGACTCAAAGCTCTACATTGAAATTCTGCCAGCCAGAAGAAATTTTTCTATGGAGCTCAATATTGAACTGAAAATGACACAAGAAACAAACAAAACTACACTTATTGTGGAGCTCAACACATAAGTGACAGTGGAGCAAATAAATAAAACATTTAAGAGGATTCTTTCACTACAGTCGACGACTAAACTTTCACAAGTTTTTCGACACCTTTTATCTTTTTTCCAAATGCTTTACCATGGAAAAACAGTTTGCAATGGATACAAACATAATCTGTTTCATCGGGTAGCTTTTGTGTTATATCTTCCCGGTTATCACAGGTGTAGTGGAGCCATCTGTCGCACAACTCGCAATAATGCATTGCAATGTCATCATCACATGACATATTACATACTGGGCAAATATTCCAATCGATTACCAAGTTTTGAAGGATCAAATTTTGAATCTGTTTTCTCTTTGAAGAAGGATTAAGAACTGTAATTTCATTATTTAGATGACACTCTGCGTTATGCAACACGAATATTCCACAATTTGATCCATCATTTTGTTGTTGTCCGTAATCGTCATTTTGCTTCCATGTACCAGATACGTTATGGGCAATAGAAACACCATTTTTCTTATAAAAGTCTAGCGCTTGTTTGAAGCTCATCAACAGTTCTCTGTGTTTCTTTCGTTCCTCGCTATCTTCTCGAACAGATGAATTGTAGTAATAAAATGCATGTTTCTTGAAATCAATTATGACTAATGTATAATGATTATGTTTTAAAATGGGAGCAACTATTATATTATAACTTAGAATATGCTCTACTCTTGCATACAGCTTAGCTGCTTGTACACGCATTGTTCCATCCATAAACATCTTACGTGAATCGTTGGTGGATAACAAAACAACGCTTTTATTGCTAAACGATTTCAATAACAATTTTTGGCTTATTTCTATTATATTATCGGATAAGCACCTGTCATCAAACAATGTTTTGAAATCTGCAATCGATAAGCTATAACCAGGATGGCCTTTGTCAGGTTCCCAGGTTACATTCAGTTTTACGGTATTATCGAATGTACAGTAGTACTCCGGGATATTAATAGCCATGTTTCCAAAAAAAAGTGTCTCTCGCTTCAAAGTAACTCCTTCCAGAGAAATATCCATGATTGATGAACGTTCCTTGAAGGATGATGACTTTTGAGATATTGATGCTGACGTGACCGAGCGCATTGACTCATTTTTATCAACAGTGTTTCTTGTTTGACTATTCAATACTGTCAATTGGCTATTTAATATAGACGGATCATGTTGAAATGCAACAGTTTGCTCCTTCTTTGATTTAGGCGGACTATTTGGCAATTTGACATCGAAAAGAGATCGCGCGGATCGTAGCTTATTATCTTCAGCAAACGAGATTGCATTCTTGCGCCTTTTCTTGAATACATTTGGAGTATATAGATGATCATGAATTTTGTCCTCATCGTCTTCCTTTACCGCTGATTTCCTTTTGATTGTTTTTTGCTTTGTCACAGGCGTCAAATATATATTATTGATGGGGCTTGCATTAACATCAGTCGGTCTATTTTCTTCATCTCCTTCGTTGATTGTTGGTAGCTCTTGTTTCCTTTTTATTAGCGCTTCATGTCTGATAGGTGTCGAAGCCTTATGAAGGATGGGACTTGTTTTTGGAGAAATTCTTCTGCTATGAAGCCCACTGGAAGGAATTTGCTTGGAATGAACATTTGCACTTAGGAAGTGTTCGTTTTCCAGGTAGTTAACGACTCTGATGAGCTTTTTTCTTCCTTGGCCTAGTTTTATACTCATCGTTTCCAAATATTGTTTTATTTCCGAAAATTTACCTTCAACAGGGGCATTGCTTTTTCTAACTGTTTTATCCAAATCTGGATTGATACCAACAACATTGCTAAATACTGGAACCCAAAGTGGGACAAGGTAAACATACCTTTTCATAAAAATTTGCAGAAATGTTAAACGTTCTTCATACATAACGTTCTGTAATTTAGTTACAGCTATTGCGTGCTCAAGTAACTTTTTAGCATCCTGATAAAATAAGCTGCGTTTATATTGGGTATCATCCGCTATGCAATCTTTCTTGGAAGCATTTTCTTTTGGTATATCTAAGCCAACTAGATCCACTGTATCAAGTTTGAGGAAAGAATACGCTTCTTTGTAGACAGTTCCGGTCTCGTCACTCAAGAGAAATATGCACATATTGTACCAATACTGTTTAAATTTATCGTATTCAACAATAGCGTACATATTGGCCAACAGTATTTTGACCAAATTTTTAAATTTGGGTTCCTTTACAAATGATTCATCCACAAATTGATATTGTCTTTTTGTGAGATGAGCATCACATAAGTAAATTATACAAACGTTGTTTAACGTTCGGGCTTGTTCCTCCTCGGTTAGTTGTAACCAATCGTAGCATTTATTCAAGTATTGGGAGATTGTCATTTTATTGAAAGCCATACATAGAGCATGCAGATTGGCTTTTGAATTGTCGCTCACTACACCACTAAACGGAAGACCATGATGTGGATGACGCTTATTAAAACCATTTAAATAATATTCTAGTCCAGTTTGCAATGTTATTGCCCTAGAATCAGACAATATGTGATAAAACACAGGTATAGTCACGCTAGATCGATCTTGCTGAGAGTTTTTCACCCTGACTACCAACAGAGCTAGTTGCAAGTCTTCTTTTTTGTCCTTGCTAATTGGCCTGAATAATGACCCAGTCTCGTCGTAATGCGCAAGAGGTTTTCTTTTGTACTTTAGGATTTCTCGATGCACTACGTCATGTCCAGCATCGGAGTACATGCGAACAGCAAAGGGACTATCATCGATCCCTTTAACAAAAGTTTGTCCATTGCTGTACTTCATACGCAAGGCTGTGATAGGATTGTCGTGACCATCATTTTCGGCCAATGCCTTAGATCTAGCCCATCGGATCATTTCGTATGACTGTATTTTTGTACAATTTTTGGTTGTTGCAACTGATTCATCTACACTAACAACCATCTCTTGCCTTACTGTTTTGGGTAGTTCGTGTAGGACCCGTTTCTTCAACCTATCCATTGCTAATCCTTTGCATGGTTGTGTCCTTTCTTTTTCATGGCAAACTTTAGTTTGATTGACATACACGTCAAAAGTTAAACCATTTTCTTGGGGCAGTAAAGCAACATATTTAAACAATCTACACGGCTTCTCTGGCCTAAAATGTCCACAAAATCCATAAATAATAATGGAACTTTTACTGTGCGTTTGATTTTCAACACAGTAAACACAATTCCTCTCGAAATCGTTCATTTTATCCCGCAAGATAGTTGGATATTTTAGTTTATCAAAATGACCACCACGCTGAAGCTTTCCTTTCTTAATACTATGAGCATCAGGATCCATATAGCAAATTTTGAGATCCTGTTCTGTAAAACGAATTTGCGTAAATATAGCCCAGTCATTGAAAGCTGGATCCCAGGACACTCCAGTCATGTATGATTTAGGCTTCTTATTTTTCGTTTTATCACTTGGAAGCTCTTTAGCGAACATGTCGTAGGATATTTCAATTTTATCGATTTTCCTTGTCGTCTCAATCGCTGTTAAACATGCATCACACATAAAATCAGCATTATATGAAGTATCACAGTTGGAAATCAAGACTTCCACTGTTGTTTCACACATCAGACATGTTTTAGGAATAGCTATATCTGTTAGGTCCATATGTTTAACGATTTCTTCGTGGAACGAGCGTCTCCTGGAATCTGCACAAATTATATGAGAATCTTCTCCTGATTTCAATAGATTTGCAATGCGCTGTGCGTTAAAAATAACGAAAATTCCACAATTATAATTATCTGCTTGCTGTTCACTAGCAAGAGAACTCATCGTCCATTGGGCTGAGCGAAGCACTGTAGCCTCAGCTACTCCTAGATTGGCAAAATGCTCCAAGGATGATTTTACCTTCGAAAAGTATTTCTTTTTCGATTCCATTATTTTTTTTCCAGTCGCATTTGAATCCATATAGTGAATAACTGCTTGCTTTGTATCTATTACAAGCAGAGTATAGTGGCCAGGTTCAAGAAGGTGCACTGGACAAATTATCACTTCATGTTGAAGGATTTCCGTCATGCTGGAAACAGCATCTTTAGAAACAAATTCTCTTAATAGAACCTTCGTCTCCTGAATGCTGAGCACAGTCCAGTTCGGTTTAATATTACTGGAGAGAACGAGTCTGATTGCAACATCAACAGCTCCAGCATTTAACTCACAACGATCATAAAATGATTTGAAATCTTTTCCAAGAATCATCAAATCGTCGATACCTTTGCAACGAACTTTATAAATCGCGTCGTTTTGAAGACCGCGATAGTTCTGCAAATTTATGATCTTCTGCTGAATTGTTATTTGGTCGTTCTGCTGGTCCTTCGCCTTGACAGTTACGGCTTCCATAGAATCGACTTGCATAGCCTCGGCTATGTCCTCTCCAATGGACATAATCGGTTTCTCCGCCACATATTCAACAACCTTGCTCATCTCGCTCACGTTTTTCTCCGTGATGATCATTGGTACTATTTCCTTATCGATTGATTCGATTGGTTCTTCCGCTTCAAGTTTTGAGATCTTCTCAAATTCCTTCTCAATTGAGTCGATTAGTGCTTCCACTTCAAATTCACCAGCTTCGCCCACCTCGCTCGCGTCCTTCGCTGTGACAGTTACGGCTTCCATAGTCTCGACTGCCGTTGCATCGACTTCCATAGCCTCGGCTATGTCCTCTCCAATGGACATGATCGGTTTCTCCGCCTTAAATCCAATAACCTTGATCATCTCGCTCACGTTTTTCTCCATGATGATCATTGATTCTGTGTCGTAATCGATTGGTTCTTCCTCTTCGAGTTTACCAGTTTTGTCCATTTCACTCCCATTTTCCTCCTTCTTCTCCTCGATGGGCTCGATCAGTTCCTCCATCTTGGATTCTCCAGCTTCTTCCATCTCACTCACGTTCTTCGACGTGAGTTTTACAGCTACAGCTTTTATCCTGTTGCTTTCTTCGGATACGCTGACGAAATTCGCAAGACATCTTGCCATAAGATGACGTAAACGCTGTTTATTTTTTTTACGCCACTCACTTCTCGCCGACATACCAACAGAGCGATAGGAGCCATCATCCTCCAAGACTGCCTTATTCGTCATCCATGATTCTCCGAACACAGATGAGCAGTAGTCATGGAGCTTTTGAAGGTCCTCATCGCCAAACAACAGTTTCCTTCCTGATTTTTGCATCCTGAAAAAAAATGATTAACGACAAATAAAATTAAATATTGATTGGGACATTCAAAGACACTAAAGCTTCATTAATTATTAACACAATATAAAAATATGCGTTACTCTTCGAAAATGTTTACTCTAAAAAGTTACAGAACTTCAGTCGTTGGATTTTGACTGAAGTCTATACATGAAGGACGGGCCTGGTGCTAGTGCAGTAGTCTTAAACAGAACCTTTGGAAACCAATTTTGGTTTAAATCTTTAAATTTGTGTTGAACCAGAGACGAAAAGAGACATAGTAATCGGGTTCAGAATGGTTACTACTTTTAAAATTGCAT
The DNA here is from genome assembly GCF_002204515.2 of Aedes aegypti. Classification (NCBI taxonomy): domain Eukaryota; kingdom Metazoa; phylum Arthropoda; class Insecta; order Diptera; family Culicidae; genus Aedes; species Aedes aegypti. The sequence continues at coordinate 158,393,746 of NC_035107.1, read as the reverse complement.
TTTGTCCCGTGGTACTGCCCTAAGGTACCCCAGTTTAGCTTAAACTTCTTGTTTGCCAGCGATTCTTTGTTGCCAGCGATTTAGGTCAGATTATCACGTCGTCAGGTTATAGGGGTTGGTGGGACTAATGGCTACCGCTTCTGCTTCATAAGCAGAAGGTCATGGGTTCAATCCCAGGCCCGTCCCTTTCCTCGTACTTTGTAATTATATGTATCTCTCACTTGCTTTTGTCTTCTATTCTTAATCTCTCACACTCAAACTGTTCGTTCATAGCAAAGAACCAGAAACGGACAAGAAACCGTTTCCCTAACGCTTCCATCCTTCCATCATTAAAGCACCCCTTTCCTTACGCCTGATACATAGGAAGTCTGCTAACCACAAAAGCAAACCTCTCCGCCATGCCTTTCCCCCAATCCATACACTCCCGCATGAACTGGCGTAGATGCAGTCGGACTCCACGGTCTACAGTGGGCCAGTATAAGTGTAACAGCAATTCCTCCCCCTTCCCCACATTGGTCTGCATTCTGACGTGGCAGGCGCCATAGTTGACTAAAAATAGAAGATAACTAGCACTTATACACTGAGGGTGTCTGTCAGTCCCAAGCAGTCATCTGGTTGGTTCCTTGTGTATCAGTATTATCAGAAGGCCGGCTCCAAAGGCACGTTCCCCACCAGTTGGAGATTTGTGCCATACTCTCAGTAATGTACAATTTTGTTTGACGACACGACTCCAAACTACTCCAATATTGCTTGTGCTGAGTTGCCGCCCAAGAATTTATCTGTAGCTTCACCCAGCACTTCGAAATTGGAATAGCCGGCTCAGGGCCAATGAAGTCATGCGATGCTCCATCGCGAGCTAGCTCATCAGCCAATTCATTTCCAGCGATGGAATAATGGCAAGGTACCCATACAAGGTTTACAGAGTTGACTGAATTCTGCTTCTCAATTTGAGTTCGACATGCGATAACAAGCTTCGATCTTGAGTTGACCGAAGCAAGAGCTTTTATAGCAGCCTGACTATCTGTGGTAGTTGTGTGGTAAATTATTGGAAAGACACAAAGACAATTCCAATTCCAGGATAGCTTGTTCTAATCACAAAGAAAAACAAGCTAGTCCATTTCTGCAGACAGCTACTGACCGATAACTCAACTAGCAACTGCTGTTTCTTTTATTACATCCAGGTATCTACAAGTCATTTACCACTAAGCACAGCATAGCATACCTCTTAACACTACCACCGACGATATCCGTATATTCTACCTACGGGTGCGACACTACAATCCCAACATAAATGTCCTGTAAGGAAAGTGACAAGCAATAGTGAGATCACTTGGAGGAAGGACAATTTTGTCGCAATTCACCAAAAGTAGAAACAACGAAGTGTGTGTAGATCTACGATTCACTGGATTTTTCTCCAGTAGATCCAGTACCCATAAACGGTAAGAGCAAGAAAGTGCTTCTTGTTTAAGATATATGTGTAGTGGCGCAACGTCGAAAAGGGCCTCGAGCGCTGCTGTGGGAGTTATAGAGAACGCACCAGCCATCGCCATCATGCACATCCTTTGGAGATGGCCCAATTGCGCCCTTTTGCCACCACACAAGACATCCATATGCCAATATTGGTCGAACAACTGTTGTGTAAATCCATTTGATATACTTGGGTTTCAGGCCCCAGGTTTTACTAAAGGTTCGCCGACATTGACCGAAGGCCATGCAAGCTTTTTTGACTCTGTAATCAATCATAAGTTGGAAAACCGCTATTATTGAGTTGCCTTATTAGCGTATCTGCTACGAGATTCCACAAAAGTGGTGCCACAACTTTTGGTTTTGGTTTTGAGCATTTGATGAATATAATGGATCATTGAAGGTAGTTTTTGCAAGTGCTAAACGCATCAAAACAAAGGCACCACTGTATATGGGATTTAACATTGTGGCAGCATTGCTGTTCTGTCAAACACACAAGGCTACGGTGGCGCTATCTATGCTTTCCATAGCGTTCGTTTTGGTTATTTTAGTGATCCATTGGTAATTATTGTAGGTAGCCCATGGCTTCGTGCGGCTTCCAATATGGCATCGAAAGACACGTTATCAAAGGCACCCTCAATATCCAAGAAAACACCCAAGCAGGATTGCTTCTGAGCGAATGCTTTCTCGATATCGTATACAACTTTGTGCAAAAGAGTCACAGTGGACTTCCCAGATTGGTAAGCATGTTGATTCACATGAAGAGGCATTTTTGCCAATAAACACCACGGATGTGATGATCGATAATGCGTTCCAGGCATTTCAGAAGAAAAGAGGTAAGACTGATTGGTCTAAAACTCTTCGCTTCTCCATACGACGCACGTCCTCCTTTCGGAGTAAACTTTACAGTAATATCACGCCAGGATGTGGGAATGTACCCGGTAGCAAAACTGCTTACTAGTAGCTTTTTCAAAACATGTTCGATAAACTCAAATCCCTTTTGGAGCAGAACAGGATAAATCTCATCCGCTCCTGGAAATTTGAAAGGAGCAAAACACTTAATAGCTCATTGAATCGATTCAGTAGTTATGATACTGTGAGCCGAGGCCAGAGACTCGTAACTACATGAAAAGACATTTGGTTCATCCGTAGATGCTATGTCCACACATCCGGGGAAGTGTGTATTAAACAAAAATTCTAAAACTTCTTCATCAGAAGAAGTGAAGTCACCATTAGGTAAGCGAATTACGTTCACTTGGAAATCCTTAGATTTTGCAAGGATTTTGTTCAGCCGACTGACTTCACTCAAACTGAAAACATTTTTACAAAGGTTTTTCCAGCCGGATCGTTCAGCAGAACGAAGAGCCTTCTTGTAAGCCTTGCGAGCCGACTTGAATGACTCTGATCCAGCTGAACGGCGTCTGTTCTAACTCCTTCTACATTGTTTCCTGAGTCTAGTCAGATCGGAATCCCACCATGGGGTCCCTGTTGTAGTCTTAACAGACCGCCGATGGCATATGTTCTTCAAAAGCTTCCATAATGTAGGATGTTGTAGTATCAACGGCATCATCCAAATCACTTTGATTTTCAATGGACGGAGAATATCCATGAAATTTGTTAACCGGGGATTTCTAAAACGCAAAGTCTGCGCAGTTACATACACTGAGAACAGCGTTGCGCTTGAAAATACTATATCAGAGGGTTAAATTAAATACACAACGCCACTTGATTTGTGCAGACTAAATTCGCATTTGTTTAGAATATTTTGTGCATTCAATTTTACCATGGCACCATTTGTATAGTAAAAATTACTATATCATGGTTAAAAACTTGCAGCAGACCAGAATCGAACCGTGGGTCTGGTGATTGTCAACCGCGAACGCTAACCGCTCGGCTATCGATGCGGTTGGATTAGGAGGGAACAAAACGCAAATAAAAAGCGTTCATGATAGCTCAATCGTGTTTGGAATAGTAAATTTAAAAACACGTTCATGGTTCTCATTACTTCAACGCTTGTTTCAGTGTATGCATGTTCAAAGAAGATGTAGCGATGATCAGATAATGATTCCTCATCTGATACATGCCAATTCGTCAACTCGTGACTGATTCTATTCGAGCAGAGCGTTATGTCTAACACTTCTTCTCTATTAGATACCATGAAGGTTGGGCGATTGCCTATGTTAGGTAATCCAAGATCTATGAGCTGCCCCAGATGATGTGATGAGCATTTGCATCACTGCTCACAATCAGCGGAAGGCCTTTTGTTACGCAGTGTACGAAAACTCGTTTGAAGTCATCCGTTGGGGTGGTTCATCATGTGGTAAATATACCGAACAATAGACGTATTTACTACTGAGGTCACCAACAAAAACATCGATTGTGACAGCACATACATCTCTGGTAGTTAACTCAGCAATGAGTGTAGCAACGGTTGCTTTATTAACGAGCACGCATGCGCGGGGTATTGAGCGCGAGTTTGCCATTTCAAGTTTGCTGAAAGGAGCAAAAAAACTGGGTCCACAAGGTTACCTAGATAGAAGTTCCCTCTACGAAAGTAGGGTTCTTGAACTAGCGCCACTTGGGCTGTACCATTTTGCATGCGTCTGTAAAGATTGATCGTTGCTGTTCTTTTATGCTTAAGATTGATCTGAGCTAACCTAACCGTAGCTACTACTCAAACTAGGCAGGATTAGGATTTTTGCAATCTCAGCACGAAAAAGACCAGCAGCAAATAAAAAACAGATCGATATCTATTGAAAGACGGTAAAGGTGAAAAAGCACAGAATACACTGTGTAAAACGCATACTGCGATAATAGGTGATTTAAATTAAATAGCGTCATATTCATAATCCCACCCTTATTTAGCCTCAGGCTAGAGATAGAGACCTCTCTGCCATGTCTTTTCCGCCAATCCATACACTCCCGCATGAACTGGCGTAGATGCAGTCGGACTCCACGGTCTACAGTTGGCCAGTATAAGTGCAACAGCAATTCCTCCCCCTTCCCCACATTGGTCTGCATTCTGACGTGGCAGGCGCCATTGTTGCCTTAAAATAGAAGATCACTAGCACTTATACACTGAGGGTGTCTGTTTGCCCCAAGCAGTCATCTGGTTGGTTCCTTGTGTAAGTGCAGCTGATCTGGCGATACTGGAGTAGCATCCACGGGCGGCCAATCAAGCTCAAGCTCAAGTGACTGTAGTAATACCTAAATAATACATTAGGCTATCCATGAAGACTTTCCCATTAACGATCAACGCTCCGTCATCGTAATCATCGTCATCATCGAAACTTCAAAAGCAGTTTTTCTGTTCAAAACTGAAATTTATTCGATGAAAATGTGTTCACTGTGTTTCGATTGGATAATAGAATACAGTGAACGCATTTTCCTGTAAATTTTATTGATTTTGAACGAAAAAACTGCTTTAAAAAATTCCGAAATCAATGACGGATCCTGCCCCCTTGAACATTTGACAGTTCAACAGTCGACTAAATTGGTTGAAAAATCGGTCGATTGTTGCACCGCCGCTTATGGAAGTTTAACACAGCGATCAACTGACTAATCGCTAGATTAAATCGGGTGACCGAGGTAATCTCATGTTTAGTAGGTCAGCGTGCTTGGATTTTACTTAAAATACCGATTTATCCACCTATATAGTAGGATTGCGTCGACCCACCCTATTAAATCGGGTGGTATTCGGTTGATCCCTGTGTTAATCTTCCATAAGCGTCGGTGCAACAATCGACCGATTTTTTTGATCCCATCTTAAATAAGAATACCATAAACCATGAATATCGCTATTCCTGGCCACGCCCATCTTTACCGTAGCTTGGGATTGGGGAAGGAAATGTTGATGTAGCACTTACTTAACGAGAAAAAAAAAATTGTTTGAAAATTTCTTCTGTTATCCTGTAGCCTACTTTTGGAAATTTATCAAATAATAATGAATTTGGTCAAACTAATAATAATATATATTTTTTATATGTAATCATAAACTATCAAGAACACAACTCTCTAATTAATTATCAATTTTATAAGAGGGAAAGACACTCTCTAATTAATTACCAATTTTACAAGAGGGAAGACACTATTGTGAAATACTGACAATCACGGCATTTACAAAATTGCAGTGAATGAAATTATCGCGCAAATGAGACGAAAATAGGCATTTTTCAAGCAACCCGACAATTAGTTGCCGCCATTATCTGCGAGAAACAGATTTCGTGAACTGCTATAATTGTTGATCATTGTGCTGACGAGAAGCCAAGATCGATCTGATCATATGCACTGATCCAACTTTATCGGCTCTAAACTTATCGCGATAATTATCAGACGGGAAATAACAAAAATGTTTGCCGCCGACGGGGTTCGAACCCATGCCCATGAGCAAAAACATTTTCAAAACACGCGTGCACCTTAACCACTCGGCCACACCAGCTGAACGAAGGGGGAGAGAAATTTGGTATATAAGCTACATGCTGAAGCGAAGGACACTCAAAACGACGAAAGAAGAGAAGAAAAGAAGGAAGCCAACTTTTCGTTGCTGGTGATAATATAAATTCGCTGCTGCAGATCTCGTGAGAGCACACTCTCGCAGTACTGGACGGGTAGGATATTATCGCACGTCTCTTTTCGCCGGAAAATCGGCTTGAGCGATAGGCTTATGATTATCGCCGTGACCGATAATTTCACTCCCTGCAAAATTGAAAACTAGGTGGGTCGCGCATAGTAAAAGTTTGGGAACGTATGCCCTATACAATAAAATGCAAACTTAAAATAATACTTACCAATTATTTTTTCCATGTCAGTCACTGTTCACTTTTTCTCGCACTTACTCAACATGAAAACAGATTAACACGATACAAAATATATGATTTTTACGGATATACAGGATATTTCGGAGGTAGTTATAGTGGCCACCTATGTCCATTAACAATGTCACTCATCTTCTACGTTCTTTAATAATAAATTCTGGACGATATTATCGTTGGTCCTTACTACACGATATATCAATGCGAAAATTGCTACTTTGACAAAAAATGCTCTCAGTGAATAACTGTGGATGTTCTCTTAGCACACTAATTTCGAAGTCGTTTTTGAACCTAGTTGGAACTAGCGAAACTAATTCTGGATCACAATTTCAAACTCAACCCAATTCATGCTCCTCAAAACGAAAACGACATACCAGAGCCGAAAAACATATAACCACAACCAGAGCCCGAAAACATATAACACTTATCAAGAATATTTTTGAATTTAATCACTACCAGGGGATTGAATCCAGAGAAAATTGAGAGAATCTCTCACGTATCGCTCTCTGTAACTACCGTGCACCCCCGCTAATTTGAACGGAACCTCATGCAAACCATCGGGGTTCATTTTTAATTTGAAAATCTAGTCACCCTAGAAACGTGTTTCTGGTTACCTCTTTCACTGTTTTGTTTTGATTCTGCGTTCCGTTCCACAGCGTTTCATTTCACTTTACTCCGTTCATGAGTTAGATGGCGTTTGAATCATTTTTAATCTGAACGATGTGCCAATTAGGCCCCAAGCACAATGTGAACGGCAACGCGGTACACGGCAAAACGGAATGCCCATCTTGATCTACACTTTACTTATCAATCCATTGTTGACTAAATCCTTTTCAACATTGACTTGACAAGTAGAGTGTAGCTCAAGATGGGCTTGCCGTTTTGCCGTTGTACCGCGCTGCCGCTCACATTGTGCTTGGGGCTTTAGCGGGGTACAGATTAAAGTGTTCAGATTAAATGTGGTCAAACCAACGGTGGTACCCGGTATCATAACATGCTGCACATTATGAGAGACTGTTTTATCGTATACTCAGGGTGGCCACCAAATATCCAATTTAAATTCCCGCTTTTTTCCCGGTTTTCCCGGTATAATTTTCAAAATTTTCCCGGTTTTTACTTGAGGGGCCCGAACGTAAAAATGTGACCCTTCGATCGGTTTTTCAATTGAATACACCAAAGATTGTACTTCAAGATTTTCAACAAAAAATATTCGTAGAAGATTGGGTTGTATTTTTTAGCTCTCGTACAATTAGTAAGGAATGACAATTGTTGAAAAACTCTCGATTTTCTCTGCCACTTACACCCCTTAGCTTCTACTATTGCTACTTTTGATTCACTTCAATAACTAGCTGTCCCGGCAAACGTTGTATTGCCCACAAGGCCCTTGTTGAGGAAACAAAAGTGAAAGAATTGTTCAAATCGGTCGT